>NC_081418.1:66888984-67047184 GCF_949786415.1 Peromyscus eremicus | reverse complement strand
TGTTTGTTTATTTTGTATACATGAGAGAGAAGGAGAGAGAGAGAGAGAGAGAACACAAGCCATGTTTAAATGCAACTATTGTATATGCTAAATGGTTGAAAGTGGGGAGAGTGCCAAGCTCTGGTTTGACTGGATTTTCTAAAGCGTAAGTAAGAGGTACAGAAAGATGGGTTCTTTGATAGATGTCTTCCCTTGGGTTGTGCACAGCTGCCCCCACACTTGTCCCTCTCTTGCCTAATGAAGGGGTTTTATTCTGCTCACACTCAGAATTGTAGCCTGCTTGTTTTTCTAGAAACTGACATCAAATTCATGAGCCCTAATAAAGAGAATGGACCTCTAAAGAGTTAGGAAATAAGTATGGGAACAAATGATGGTGTAAGAGGCAGCAAAGAAACATGGTGCCCAACTCTTTTCTAGACAGATAGTTCAACAAAATAAGGCTATGAGATGTAGCCAGCCTACTACCTGTTTTTGTCAATAAAGTTTTATTGGAACACATTCATTTACATTTTGTCCATAAGTTTTGTGTCCCTATAGTGTGAGAACTGATTTGTTGTGACAAAGATTTAATAGCTAATAAATCTTACAATATATTTTACCTTTCACTGAAGTATCTGTTTTTGTTTATTGTCAATCACTTGTACCAGCCATATGCCATATACTTTCCTTTCTGGGATTTTGTAAGTGATGCTCTGTCTTTCTCTTTGCTAACTCACCCCTGTCGTTCTGAAGACAATGTAAGTGTCATTTCTCCCATGATGCCTTGTTTGGCCTTCAGAAGCTTAGCTAGGTGCCCGTTCTTGCTTCAGAAGATGCAGAATTACCCACAAGGATGTGCTTCCACACTGACAGCTTTGAACAGTAGTTGTCTATGTCAGAGTTTTGGTCCCCAACTAGACCCCATGCTCCTCGAGGGTTGAAATTTACCCGTTAACTCTGAATTCCAAGCAGCAAGTGTGTAATATTTAGATTTAAACTTGATAACTTCATGGGAAGGTTTACTGATAGTAAGCCAATCAATAAATGAAAGTTGGTAATATTATCTGGGTGAGGTGATCTGAATTTCCAGATATACCTCAAACCACCAATTCAATTTTCTTTTCCCCTGAGATGTGGAAATCTTCACTGTCATGTTTTCATGCCATGAAGTTTTTACCTCTGTCCTCACATCCTTGTTTTGGCTCTTTGCATGGTCATTTCCAGCAGGCCCTGCCCCTCACATTTCTCGCAAGCCATTGGAACCTTCTGTGTGTTTCTGCCACTACCCTTTCATTACCACAGATGCACGCTTACGACTTAGCATCACAGGCATTTCCTCCGCAGTCTCTTCCACTCTCTTTTGAGGCAAGGAAAAAAGCTCCCTAGGAGGAATTATGTAACTCTAGAAATAGCAGCCAGCACTTGAGACATCCTGTGACAGCAAAAAGCCAAATTCCAGATGTGGGATTTTGATTCTCCAACGGAGTGTGTGCAGAGAAGGAGGGATTGGAGTCTAGTCAGGAACTCCTTAGACATTTACCAGTTGCCTTGTCCACAAAGCAGAAATCCAGACAGGCATGGACAGGGGCTTTGGGGCCCAGGCCCTGGGAATGGTACCTCTGGTCCATTTGCTCAGAAGACCACTGTCCACTGGTGGACTTTCTCAGGCTTGGCCCAGGTTCTCAGTAAGCATTTACTCCAGAACTTCTGAAGTAGAGCGATCAGGACAAGGTGTTTGGAGTTTCTTTTAAAGAAAAGTATCTATTTTTCTTTGTGGTCTTCTGGGTATGTTGAGTAAGTAACTTACTTTATATGAAGTCACTGCTCATTTTCCTGGCTTAGTTTCGTCATAGGTGGGATTTTTTTCACACCATACCCAGGCATGCTTTCAAGTTTTGTCGGGAAGTAAACAACCAAAGCTCCTAAATAACATTCATCAATATTTAGTGTATACAGACATGTGAGAGTTTCTAAAGGAAAAGAAGGAGACCCAGGGCTGGGCAAAAATGGGGTTCAGCTGGAGAACAAAAAAAAATTCTTCGTTTTATTGTTTGAGAATAGAGTAAGTTATTGAAAGCAGTCACTGAGAAACACAACTAAGTTGTCGAAGCTTTCAAAGGAACTGTGTTCTGTCTCCAGTGTAGCAGCAAGGAAAATAGCTCTTGATTGCAGCGAAATTTGGATCAAGTGTCCCACAATGACAGGGTGAAGAAATAGTCGCACTTAAGAGACACTGAGTCCTGGAGGAAAGGACACTAATTCTGGAATCAATCAATGAGCTAACACACAACTGCTCTGCTCAGGTCATGTGGTTTACTTGCTTCCCTTTCAGCAGGAGACCCATAGTGTCCCCTGTGTCTGGAAGAGAAAGTTCCCTGTGGTTCATGTCAAGAGACTCGAAATCCCTGTGACCAGGGCTCATTAGAAAGGATGCAGGGGCAGGAAAGGTGGGCGCATTGAGGAAAAGTCCCTGACTTTGTCAGAGCAGTCACCCCGGATTTGCTAGTAGCTACTACCATAGAGGATTTTTGAGAAGGACCAACACTCTAAAGCTTTGCACAAAGCCTTTGGGGGACCCCTGGCTGCCCCCTGCCTGTACAGAGTGGAATATTCTTGCTTATATAATTTCTGTCCAGGTTTATTAGGGTATTTCTGACACCCCTTCGTCAATTCTCCCTTTCTCAGCCTCAGCATAGCTGCCCTTGGGGCAGGATGACTCAGTCCCAGGGCCCAGTCTTTGGCTCTGGGATGTTTAGTACCCTCCCTGGCCACCACCCAGTGAGTGACAGTGGCACCCTGTCTCAGTGCTTTGGGCTGCTGTATAAGAAAACACCAGCATCAGGCTCATGAGCAACACCTTAGTTTTTCACACTTCTAGCGGCTTTGACGTCCAAGGTCAAGTTCCCTGCAGCCTGGAAAGGACCAAACACATCATAGACAGCTGTATTTTCAAACTTACCTCAGTGGAAGAGATGCAAGGTCTCTCTCTCTCTCTCTCTCTCTCTCTCTCTCTCTCTCTCTCTCTCTCTCTCGTTTCCTTTAGTTTTTCATTTTGGTCCTTGTAGTTCTGGAGATTGAACTCAAGGCCTTGTGCCTGACAGACAGGGACTCTACCACTGAATGACATTCTCAGCCCGTCTTTAGCTCATACATTGTGAGACAGGGCTTTGCTAACTTGTCCAGGCTGACCTAGAAACTTGCTGTCCTCCCGTCTTGGTCTCCTGTGCACCTGGTGTTACAAACATGTGCTACCAAAGCTGGTCAGGCCTCTTATAAAGTGAACTCCAGCAGGAGGGCTCTAGCCATGTAATCCGATTATCTCCCAAGACCTGGCTTCCTAACGTATCACCGAAGGAGGGAAAAGGTCAATACGAGTTTTGAAGAGATATAAACATTTACACTATATTTATATTTATATAAGGGCACATTCCCAGTCTCAGACACTAAAGTCAAAAATGTCTCCAGACACCACCAAATGTTCCTGCGTGGGGGCAAAAGAAGCCCTGGTTGAAAAACTCCTGGTTCACTTGATAGAGTATCAGTCTTTCCTCCCCACAGCCCAATGTTTGGCCTTGTCTTCCTTCTCCCTGCCACCGAGGCAGGCTGGTCTCCAACCTCTCGGGTACACACTCATCCAGGTCCTCTGTACTCCTTGTTCAGGGGTCTTTTTCCTCTAGAAATGCCATGGAGGAACACGAGGGACTATGCAAAATGGAAGTCTATGCACTGAAAGTGTTTTCCTTTGGTGACTTTAAAACAACATTACGGTAGCCTTGTCCTGGATTTGTGTTCAAAATCCTCAGGCATAGTAGCATACAAGTTCAGAGTTTCTGTGTGGCATAGCTGTTCCATTTGGTTACTCAGTTTTGGAGTTTGGGACTCGAAGCGCACATGTGAAGTGGAGAGGATGGAATTCCCTGGTCTCTAACTCCAGTAAGTGCTCTGAGACTCTGCAAGTAGCCCCTCAATGCTGACATTGTTCAAACATTTAAAGCCTTTGCTCAGATGGACAAAGGTGACTTACAGCATCCACCCACCCTCAACATTCAAGCTCAGAGGAAAACCAACCTGCTATATGACTGCCCTGTAATGACTCAGCCTGGGCAACTGGAGCTCCGTGTCAAGTGGGATGCAGGAATGCATCTTCAGTAGCACTCATGATGAGAATATTAAAGGGGTTATTAGAGTGTATGGGGGGGATGGAGAAGGGCAGTAACTTTCTGGTTAGCTGACTTGAGTGGCAAGAGCTTTGTTCTGTCCCTGTGCATTTGAATGGATATATCTTACTTAAGTAATGATAATATTTGAGAATAGAACACTGACTGTCCCAGGAATTGGCTCATAATAGAACAACCCCTAAGAGCACATCAAGATAGGAAGAATTCACTTTGTCCTTGTCTTAGTTAGGGTTTCTATTGCTACGAAGAGATACCATGACCATGACAACTCTTATAAAAGAGAGCATTTAACTGGGGCTGGCTTATAGTTCAGAGGTTTAGTCTGTTATTGTCATGGTGGGAAGCATGGTGACATGCAGGCAGACATGGTGCTAGAGAAGGAGCTGAGAGTTCTATATCTGGATTGGCAGGCAGCAGGAAGAGAGAGTCCACCACTGGGCTTGGCTTGAGCTTCTGAAACCTCAAAGCCCACTTCTAATGATGACACACTTCCTCCAAAAAGACCTCAGCTACTCTAACAAGGCCATAGGTCTTAATTCTTCAAATAATGTCATTCCCAGTGGGGGAGGTATTTTCATTCAAACCACCATAGCCACCTACCAGAAACCATCAGGCTTTACTAATGGATGGCTCTACTAACTTCCTAGCAGAACTACAGCTGCACACATGGTCACATGCACACTCACACTAGCAGAGACTGACTACTTTATTACCTCCCATGAAAAATGCAGTACCTGGTATGGGCAAGCATCTTACTTAGCACTATTCTATGTAATTTGTTAGTGGTTAGGTAGCTTTTGGTTCTGAAGCGGTTAGAAATACATGTGAGTGTGTATGACAATTATGAGAATTATGTGTATTGACAAAAGAGATTGGAAATACATGTGAGTGTGTATGACAATTATGACAATTATGTGTATTGACAAATAATGACAAATTACTAAGGCTCCATCTTGGTTGAACAATAGAAGCAGCTTAAAGGTTGCTTAATAGCCAATTATATATGTCAGTTTGATTGAACCACAGTGCCCAGATATTTGGCTTGATACTAGTCTGGATATTTTTATGGGGGTTTTTTTGAATAATACCAACTTCTATATCATTATGCATTCTGAATAAAGAAGGTCACCCTTCTTAATGTGGGTGGGCCTTACCCAATCAGCTGAAGACCTGCACAGAGCTGCACACTGGTCTCCTGTGAACAAAGGGAATTCTGCAGGCGATGGCCTTTGGAGTGTACTATGGCATGGCTCTTTCAGCCAAGGGGGCCCGCCCTGCAGATTTTGGGCCATCTTCCACAGTCACATGAGCCAAGACTTTCAAATCAGTATCTATTTATTCATATCCTGGTGATTTTCTTTCTTTGTAGAAACCTGATTGACCCGTGTCCAAGCCCTTTTCCCAATCATTCCAATGCAGCTGGCTCAGGGGTGGCCAGAAAACAAATCATCGGGGGGGGGGGGGCGGGGGGGGAGTTATTTTTAAAAGATCTCTGGGTGATTTGCATGTGACTCTGCTGGGGCTTCGCTGTCTCCTCATATAAAACAGGCCCTGCTTCACATCACCTCACCAACCCTGCCTTCACATGGCTAAGTGACTGTAGGCACACAGCAGTGTAGTATTCTATGCAGATAAGTATAGTCCAGACAGCTGTTGAGGGTGGGCAGGCCGAAGATGTCTCATGCAAGAAGGCATAGAAAGGCATATTTCCCCTTTTCTAGGTGTGTGTGTGTGTGTGTGTGTGTGTGTGTGTGTGTGTGTGTGTGTGTCTGTGATACATCTTCTGTTTCTGTGACGATCATGTTGTATGAAACACAACTCTGGAAATAGGGTGCTACTCCCCACCCCGCCAACCAGCCTTTGACACTAACCTTTGGCTTTTCTTCTTGGACAAACAACCCAGTCTCAGCAGTTTGCCTTGTGTGGCCCAGAGCCCTGGGTCTGACCTGAGTTCAGCACAGCAAGGGCCTAGCCAGGATGGGTGGGACCCTGGATATTAAAGATTCAGATCTCTGTGTAGCGGGACTCTCTGGGACTTTAGATGAAGTCACGGGTCACTCAGGAGATGTTGGCGAAACAAATTGATACTGCTGCTGAGTAAGGACCAGGAGACATATGTGACTGATTTTCATGGTTGGCACAGGGGCATACTCTTGCCTGAGGCTAGTGGCTGGAGCTCATGTGTGGATGAAAGTGATCCCTTCCGGCCACCGTGGGCAGTGTGGTGGTGATGGCGCATTACTTTAAGCCATTCTCTTCCTGGCAGGTATCAGAGTGCCTGGCTATGAAGTGGGCTCCCCCATGCAGTTCATTCTGGGATACCCGAGAGGGCTATGGAATACTATTTTTCCTGTACTCTGTCATTCTGAGTGAAATGTATTCTGGATATTTAAAACGCATATCCTGTAATTTATGGCAACATAAACAAAATGAGAGCAGCCTAGACTGAAACTACAAAGACAGAGGAGATGGCAGAGACACGCGGCATGGCTAACGCAGTTAGCAGCATCCATCTCGGCTTACACAGCATTCATCTCAGCTTGCACACTTCGCTTGCATCCAAGTAGTGAAACCAGTTGGATTTGCTTCTATCCTACCTTGGAGGAGGACATTCTGAAAAAAAAAAATGCTTTAGATTTACTTGTTTTTATTTTATGTATATGAGTGTTTTTCCTGCATGGGTGTGTATACCATGTGTGGGCAGTGCCCCTGGAGTCCCAAAGAGGGCATCAGATCCCCATGAACTGGAGTTATGGACAGAGGACATTTTTAATAGCTCAAAGAAAGTGCTTCACTTGAAAGCATTGAAGATGACAAAACCTATATGCAAACATATTCAGAAATTTATATTAGATAGGCTAACTTTCCCTTACCCAGGAAAATAAGCTATTTAGATGGTATTTAATAGAAATTACAATACAATCTTAAAATTTCTGATCAACTAATTTCTTCTTATACTCATGGTCTGCCTCTGGGTTAGGCTTTGTGCTAATCCCTGGACAGATACAATGCCTGCCCTAATCGGGCTTATATGGAAATGCCATGCAGGGTAATGATTAATATGGCATACAAGTTCTACTCTATGACAGAGGTCTAATATGTACATAAAACACTCCAAGGTTCAAGTTCCCCATAAGTAAAACCAAGGTGATGAAGGTGATGACTGTGTTGGATAGTTTTCCGGCGCTATGGAAAATACCTGTGATAAATTAGCATCAAGGGGGAAAGGTTTTGGTGCACAGGTTTGGAGGTTTCAGTGGGTGATTGTTTGGATCTGTGGTTGGGCCTGTGGCGAGGCGGCATCTCCTGGCGGAAGCATTTGGCTGACCGCACACACCTGGTGGTAGGAGACTGGGTAAGCATTAGCAACAACGGCTGGGTCAGTTACCTTTTCCTTGCTCTAACTAAATACCTGAAGGAATCAACCACTTACGGCGGTGGGGCGGGGCGGGGTGGGGCTTCTTCCTCTTGGTTTGAGAGGTTTCAGCCCACAGTGCTTATTTCCTGACTCTGGCCCTGAGATAAGGCGGATCGTCATGGTGCAGGTGCGCGCAGTGGAGGAGGCAGCTTACCTCATGCCAGACAGGAAGCAGAGAAGATAGAGAGGTCAGAACCGGGGTCAAGATACCCTCGGAGACTCGCCCCCTTGCTCCCACCAGTGACCTTTCTCCAGCTGGTCCTTCCTCTTTGTTTCCAGAACTTAATAGCACCATCATCCAGGAGCCAAGTGTTCAGCACACGAGTGTGTGGAGACATTTCACACTCAAATCATCATCATCATCATCATCATCATCATCATAATGAGTATGTAATCAGTTTAATCAGTTGATAGATGTTAGCCCTCAAATAGTTGTGGTAGATGCTTTTAGAGACAAAGGAGCAAAATTTCATGAAGGTCAGAAGAGGGAAAGAGTAGCCCTAAGAGAGTCTTCTTGGAGACTGGCCTTCCAGAATGGATCTGACTACAAAAGGCAGTGTGGCCACACAGCCCTGCCATGCACATGGCCCAGAAACTGGACAATCCTCAGAGACAAGGCCAGCTGGCCGAGGGAGGAGGACACGTATGAACTGAGGTGGAAAATGTAGGCTCTGTCACCAGCACCTTGAGTACATTCCAAATGTTGATGTTGGGTTCGGTGGGTGGGGAAGGCCCTGAAGGATTCTGAGCTGTGAACGCCATGGTCAGGGCTGTCTTTTCTAGAAGGCTTTCTTTCAGGGGTTACCCAGGGAACGCATAAAATATTGGCAGAGTCATTGGTTCTGGGATTTAGAATGAACTCAGAGCCAGACCACAGTCCAAAGTGGATGAGATCTTGGCTCTGAGGCTAAGGATTAGCTCAGACCTGAAAACTCACAGGGGTCAGATTCAGCTGGTCTGGTCCCCACGTCAACAGCAGCGCCAACAATGTACGTGTTTTTGAAGTAAACTCACCCCTCCACTTCCACCCCCTTCCCTCGGTAACAAGGACAGGGGACTGGCAGAGAGTGACAGCTCACAGCCTACACCTGGGGCAGAGCCAAACTGGATGTGACTTATCCCAAACTTGCAATCAAATGCATGTCCCCTCCACCAGTTCTAAATGGGGGCAAAGTGTAACTAGGGGACAAGGTTACCTTGTGATGGCTCTTTGGGGGGAAACAGCATCTCTCAACTCTTTCTATTGTTCTTTATATTCTAAATAGTATCCCTGTGAGCTTCAGTGTCTGGAAGCAGAGAGACCTTGATTGGCATCTTGGACCCACTTGGCCTCAGACTCCCCCGATAACTCCTAGGGCTTCACTTTCACCATACATAATCGCTTTTGGAGTGTCAAGAGGCAGGTCAGTTTGGGTGCTTTTATCTGTAAGCCACCGGAAAATTCAACCTTAAGTAATCAAATGGCAATGGCATTTTCTGGTTTGGGGAAGAGGGAGCTGAAGGTGTGGTGGCTTCGGGGATGACCTGTGTTGTGGAGATCAGACATTTAATTCTGTCATGCACGGTGGTTGTTCTGCCCAGACCTGCTCCCCTTGTGCTTGGAGTAGTACAATGGCCAATGCTCCACACACAGCCTCACCTTCACCCGGCTCGGTGGGGCTGCTTCTGATCCAGGAACAGTCTTCAGAAACGCCCATGCAGGTCCCTGGCAAGTCCTACGACCTTGTGAAACTTTCCTCTCTGTGCCCACGTTTTTTAATTTGTCAAATTTCTGACAGTAAGTACTCAGACAGACGTAACAACGGACGGTTAGCTCACTTCGGTGTTTTCCTGGACCGTCTTCAGGAACCTGTCGGTGAATCACAGGGTAAATTTAGTGGGTTGTGACTAGCTTCAAAAAAGAGAAACATGCCAGAGCAGGAGTGAAGAACAAATACCAGTGTACACTGCATGCCGCTAGCAGACGCTGCTTTGTGGAGCTGTTTATTAACTTTTATATGTATTCATATGGTGCATGACTGTAATAGAAAAGTTGGTAATAGTTCGTGAAGAGAGGTTGGGAAGCATTAGCTTGAGCTAATTAGGGTAAAAGGCTGAGGCAGGAGCCATTCTTCTCACTAGGGCCCTGGGAGAGAGGGGGGGGGGATGCTGAGGAGAAATATGAGTTGCAAACCCTTCTGCAGGATTTACTGCCTGCCAGGCACTGACTGAAGAACGTATGTGTGCTCATGTGCGGCCCTCGCAGTGTCCGTGAGTCAGTCATCCACAGGAGTAGGAGAGAAGCTGAGTGACCGAGGCAAAGTCACACAGCTGGTGGTGACAGGCTGAGTTCCCACCCCAGCAGCCTGGCTCCAGAGCCCACAGCTTCTCAACCGCAAAGTGAAACTCCGCCTTCCGTGCTCCTACACGGATTTAGAGCGCTGCAAGGTGTCCACAACAGCCGTCACCCCAGGAACGTTATTTTGGAAAGACCAATGTGCAGTCATGGACTAGGCTTCTCCGATGTCTTCTCTAGACCAAGGTCTGGCCGACCAGCTCACAAAGAGAAGGGAGTATTTATTTACTGTTCCTTGACTTACGCTTAGCAAAGGAGAGACAACTACATGGCAGCCTACTCAGTTTGGGCCGCTGTGACGAAGTTCTCGAGATGAGGTGACTTACGAGCAACGGTTCCCGTCAGTTTTCTGTTACTGTAGCGGGTACCCAGGGCAATCAACTTAGGAAGAGAACAGGATCCTTTTGGCTCACAGTAGGGCAGATCCTAGTATATAACCCGTTGTACCTATTGCTCTGGACATGTGATGGCACAATACACCGTACTGGGACTGTGTGCTGGGACAGAGCTGCTCACCTCACGTCGTGTGTGGAAGAGAGGAAGAGGGCTGCAGTCTCCTTATTCCCTTTGAACTCGTGTCTCCAGAGATCTGAACCCTCATAGGAGGCAACACATCTTGAAGGTTCTTCCAGCTCCCAGCGGTGGGTGGCAAGCCGGACATCACACCTTTAACACTCGAGCCTTTGGGAGACATGCAAATTTCAACCATAGCAACAACAAACAATGAACTTCCCACAGTTCTGGAGGCTGGAAGCCCAAGCTAAGGAGTCAGCGTGGTTGGGCTCAGGTGAGGGTTTCTTCTTGGTTGCAGATGGATGATTTCTCTGTGTATCCTCATGTGCCCAACAGAAAGCAGGTGAACTCCACTGGGCTTTTGTTCAGGAGGCTCCCATCCAACCAAAGGTTCCACCCGACAGTCAGGGGTTAAGATTTCAACAGATGAAATTTGAGGAGATATAAACAACGAATCCACTCTATCATGTTATTCTTGAAAGAGCTCATGAGACACAGTCGCCTTTCTAAGCGGATGTGAGTGAGTGTGGGGTGGTGCTGGGCTGGGATGAAGCTGTTTTCCTGTCAAACCCTCTGCTGTTCAAGGCATGTGAAGCATCGGCCTCAGTGCTGTGCATGGGAACACACAGTAGGAGCACCAAGAGTATGTGGAAGATCCGGGGTCAGCTTGATATCAGTGCTTAGTAGGCTTCGTGGTCTCCTCCTGGAATAATTGAAAGAGAAGCTAAAAAACTGAAGCATGACCTTTATGTGCCCTGCTGAAAGCAGGAACAACAAAGAAATACCCCACAGGAGCCTGACCTTATTTTATATGGGGCCATCTTGGTGAGGCTAATGTAATACAGTAGAGGAAGGATTTTTTTTAAAAAGTCCCAAGAGGACTAATAAAATGGCTTTGAATTTCATTATGTAGTAGAAAGAGGCACAGATCCAATTAGCCACAAAATGAGACTTTCTCTATCTCTTCCCTGAAGCTGATCCAAAGACAAGCCGTGCCCGTGCATGTGCTGGGGCTGCCTTTAGGGTCTCCATTGCGAAGAAAGATGATCTTGTCAAGTTTTCAGACTTTAACTTTCTCCTCTGTAAGATGCAGATGAGAGGGGCCTGTGCTGTGGTTTTGCTGGATGGAGGGCTGTGTTCTCAATCCAGCATCGGGCACACTGTGTGATTGATGTTGCAGCATGGCCAAAGACAGAGTGACTGTCTCTAGATGACACGGGAAGACTTCCTGAGTGTGTGTGTGTGTGTGTGTGTGTGTGTGCTTGTATGTGTGCATGCTTCGATGGATTTGCACAGATAGTAGAAACTGAATGGGCAGGAGGCTGGGTGGCATGCCAGAACATAGAAAAAGATCTTGTGGTTTTGTGTGTTCAAGGAATGATGGGCACTTTCCAATGGGTGAAGCCAGGCATTTAGGAGAGTGGCTGGTGACATACAAGGCTGGAAAGTTATTGGGATAGGCAGTGAGCAGGAATGTTCATTTGGGCAAGAAGGTTCTTTGAGGCAAGGACTTCTGTGGGGTTCACAGAATCTAATAATTATTGGTACTTTTCTCTGGGCAGAGGCCTTTACACATCTGTTGAGAAGGCTCATTCACTCGTTAAAAGGTCATGTCTTAGGGTTGACATTGGATCTTTTGTGGTGACTACTTGGATTATCTTCCTCCTGTTCCCATCAGGAGTTCGCTATTCTGGTTATAGGAGACTCTGAAGGAAAAACACTTGAGAAGTTGGAGTCATTTGTGGAATGGGTGGTTTCTGAATTGGGTGATTTGTGCCATTTTTTCCTTTGTTGATGTCAGAATGCTGCTTGCTACATATAATCCTTTACTTAGAAATGGCTCACCCTCTAGACATTCTTTCATATCAGAGTGCTGGCCACTGGACCCAGGATTTCATGCATTTTGGGGAAGTGGTCTACCATGGAGCTACATCCTCAGCCTCTATAAATTCATTTCAAGTCAATTGTTGGAACCCCTAAATGCCCAGTTCCATAGAAATGATAATATCATTGGTTGGTAGATCTTGAGGAACGTTCTGGGCTTGGCCAGTACAAAATGTACCTGAGTAGTTGCTAACATTTATTAAACAAACAGCATAATTCTAATTCTAATAACCTTTGTTTTAAAAGGCTGGAGCAATGACTCAGCACTCAAGAGCACTGACCGTTCTTCCAGGAGACCCAGGTTCAATCTCCAGCACCCACATTGTGGCATACAACCATTTGGGACCTGGTATCTTCTGGTCTCTGGGGGCACTGCATGAGTGTGTTACACATGCATACAGACAAAACACCCATACACACAAAATAATAAAATAATTAAAAAAATAAAAATTAGGCATGTGAGAATGCTGAATAGAGATAATGGAGTGATAATGATTCTCTATTCTACTCAGAATCTGTATCTCCCTTACTAAATTACTAGTCAAAGCCCTGGGTACCTCAGATAACTGGAGCATCTGACCACTGTCCTGGGAGGTCAGTGCGGATAAGGAACCTGAGGCTTTAAGAGGTGATGTGGCTGGTCTAGTCACAGGCACCTGCGGGTGAAGCCTTTTCATTTTTAGGAGGTGAGGGTTGTTAAGACAATGAGATCTAGAAGCCACGTGTCTAAATTCTTAAATATTCATGGAATGCTCATTTATTAGTTCTGTTTTCCAAGAAGGGCACCATGACTCTGGGTCTCGCCGCCTTGTTGCAGTATTGGAAACTGTAGAGTAGAAGTCCCAAATATCAAATGTCTTTCCATAGTAAGTCAACCGAGTCAGCATAAGTCACTTCCTTTGAAAAAGATACTGGGTAAGGCAAATTGTTTTGTAGTAGAATATATATATAAAATCTTGTAATTTCCAGAAAATGCAGGAGAGAAAGAGAAGAGGCAAGAGAAGAGGAGAAGGGCAGGGAGGTCCAATGTGACAAGGAAGCAGCCCTTTGCTAACACCAAACACTGCCTTCAGGATCTCATAGCTGTTTCTTATAAGATTTAATACATGATTAATAAAATACTACTTTTCAAGGGAACAAAATTATACTTTTTAAGATGTACAACACCATGTTTTGAAATATGCACTCATTGTAGAATGACTTAATTAAGCTAATGGGCACACACGTCACTCTACGTAATTAATATTTATTTCATTGTTATATGAAAACTTTACCCCTCGTCTACCGGTGATTTTCAAGGAGACGATGCACCATTATTAACCATCTGTTGGGTAATTTAAAACTTTCATGGATGCTCCTTAAAACTGGGGATCTGTGAGGTGGGTTTTTGTGTGTTCCATGAGCTCAAACACTTAGCTATTATATTGCGTTTGTGAAGTATTTGATGAGTTTGTGAAAAGATGATTTAGCACAATTTAAATGCTTCGAGCCAACAGCAGGCTGAATCTGTGGCCTCTCTTTTCTGCCCACTTAGCTGTCTCCATATGTCCTGTCAGGCCTTGGGGGAGGGACCTGCGCCCACCAATGACATTGCAGCATCCCCCGAGATTCCCTTCTATTCCATTCCAGGACGCACTGTCATTGGGATCTCTGGCTTTCTTCTCACACCTAGTGTGGTAAGTCCTATGGAGCACATCCCTTGGCTGTGCCAAGAAGAGAGGTAGCATTGTAACCACCTCATTTCGGGGGGGGGGGGGGGGAAGCATTTGCAATTTTTTAAATTAAATTTGTTCTTTGACAGTTACATATATGTGTATAATTCATTTTGATCCCTCTCACTATCTCTCTTCTTTCTCCCACCCTGCTGTCTTTCCCATAATTCCCTTCCCCACGTTCATATCTTTTTGTTTTAGTTTGTGACCACTGACTGAAGCCAGAGCACAGATTTGGAACTATCTACTGGCGCCTGCTAGGCTCACCATTGGGCACACAGCTGAAGACATCAGCTGTCTGTCCCCTAGAATACATTAGTAGCCGATACTTCATCGTGGAGGGATAGAGCCCCATGAACCCCTTCTTGATCCATGATTGACTGCTTACAGGCCCAATGTGGTCAATGGTGGATGCTGTGAGATCCTCTTTACATATGTTGTGTCCTGAAGATAATATTTTATGGATCCTTTTCCCACCCTCCAGCTTTTACATTCATGGTCCATGTAGATGCTATGCAGGCTCCTGGGGGAGAAAAGTCATCAGTTACCCAGCTGTGAAACCTATGAACTGCAATGCCAATCTGCCAGGCAAGAAGTGCCTTAGTGCTGCAGTAGCGGTACAGTTGTTATGGGGCTAACCAACTGCTTTCAGATTGTATTTGAGGCCTGATCTATAGGAGAGAATACATGCCTGATACTGTAAACACGGTCAAAAATTCATGGCTAGAAATGTCTCAGGCCCTGGGTGGTGGTAGGGTTGTTGTTGGTGGGGGAATCTTCCTACTGTTGCTTAGCTAAGTTAAACTGAAACCAAACTACGTTCTAAATATTTACATTTTTACGGATAGACAAATGCTACTCTTAGCATTAATCAGAGAAGCTTCTCTTTGTACTAAACAGAAGTGAATGCATGGCCACTTAAGATGCCAAAAATCAGTGACAATTTCCAATTTTAACAGCCAGGGGGCAGAATGCTTCAGTCCTCGCTCCAGGTTTCCCCTGGAACGTACTTTCCTTCTGTAGTACACTTAAGCCCCATTGTTCCCAGTGTATTTATTTGTAAGATGGGTCTAATTCTGTCCTTCAAAAGCCTTTGGGAAGCCTGTCAGTGGCAGGGTAAGGCTCATGGTGCTTAAGGATGATGTTAAAATTTTAAAAGTGATTTATCTTGACCCTGGGGCCAAATGGCACAGGCTGCAAATGTGATAAATCTAGCAAATAAGTAAACAAATAAATAAATAAACATAAATGCCTTGGAGGAGGCGACTGGCCAATAGGCAGGCAGGCAGTTGGCATTTAGTTTTACAAGAACAGCTGCGAATCCCACACGCTCAGGACAGTGAGAACAGTTTCATTTCCTCCCTAGAACGGCTTGTCTAGGTGTGGAACAGGCTTGGGACTGGAACTATGAATGTGCTCCCCCAAGACAATGACATCATGGATACTGACACAGCTGGGGATGGGTATTTCTTTCTTCCTATGCTGTGTGGTCTTGTAAAGCCAGGAACCACAGCTTATGCAGTTCTTTGCATAGGCTTTATTTTATTTTATTTTTTTTGTACACACTGAACATTTATGAAGTAAGCAAATGGAGGATGTCTTGTTCATTACCATGCACACTGAAAGTCCTGACACTTATGTGTCAAAGCTAGTGTGCAAGCTCGTGTTGGCAGACAGGTCTGTCTTGGGCACTCTTGCAAACCAGAGAGGAGGTCAAGGTGGAGTTTTCTTCTAGAATGACCCATTGTTATCACAGTGAGAGTGAGCAGGGTAAACATTTCCTTTTTCCACGTCCTCTTGTGTAAGCCACCACCAGAAGGCAGGCGTGGCCCAGCTTTATCAGCTAGTGTTGGCTAGGGGAAGGATGTCCCATGCCCCAGTGAATAACCTTCGGCCCATGCTGATGCAGATGACACTATTAAAGCCCATATGCAAAAGACAGAAAACTAGGAATGGGATTTGCTGAAAAGAAGGTTTCGGTGGGAAAAGGATGGGGGTTGGTTAGGCATGGTAATGAGGGGTTAGGACTAAAATTCATTATATAAATGTATGAAACTGCCAAAGACTGTTTTAAAAATGAAAAAAGAATAGCTTCCTAGAGAAGGAAAGATTTGCAGTGGAGCTTAAGGAATGCTTACCATGCAGCCCAACTGAGAGGAAGATGGGTGGAAGCCTGTGTCCAACAAACAGGTGAGGAAACAAATGGGATTTTCTCTGGAGCTCCTGTGGGTCATTGAGGGGCGAAAGGAAGAAACAGCAACTGCTTTGGGGTGAGAGCTGCAAGCCTGGTCAGAGACGGGCATTGAAGTGGAGTCACAAAGTCCCCGTAGAGTGGGTTTTCAATCCGATCCAAAAGTGGTTGGTTATACCCATAACTTTTATGCTGTTAGTGCATGATTGGGCATGTCTTGCCAGGCCAGTTGTTACTGTAGCTGGCAGGGTTCAAATTTAGGTAAAACTGTTGATGACTTCCTCTCCCAGCAACCTTTTGGCAATATGAAAACTAGGTAGTAGGGAGGAAGTTTTGGAAGCTTCTTGACAAGCCCAGAACATAGCTTTGTCTTTTTTCCTTACTGGAGCTAATTACTTTCAACTGTGTGCTAATATATTTTTAAGGTTATCTTATTGTCTTGGTATCCCTGTCTGCTCCTGTGGGAGAATTCTGTTACAGTCATTTATGGCTTTGTGTGTGTTGCTTGATAAAGGAATTTAATAACTACAAGCTAATTGGGTAAATACTTTCAACATCTTGAAACTTACAGCTCTTTGATCATTTTGGTGTGTGTGTGTGTGTGTGTGTGTGTGTGTATGTGTGTGTGTGTGTGTGTGTGTGTGTGTGTGTGTGTGTGTGTGATAGTGTGGCGATGCTTGCCTGTGGAAGCCAAGAGGTCAATGTTGAGTATCTTTCCTTGATTGTTCTCCATATGTGGAAAGCTCATAGATTCTACTAGGTTGTCTGGTCTATGAGCTTCAGGGATATGCCTATTTCCAACCCCCAGTGCTGAGTTACAAGTAGACCCCACTATGCTTGGTTCTTTTACAGAGGTTCTGGGGAACTGAACCCAGGTCCCTATGCTTGTGCAGCAGGCATTCTACCGACTGAGCTATCTCTCCAGTCTTATGTCCTTTTTAACAACCAGAAAAATGTGCCTCTGGGTGCAAATTTCCGTTATCAGTATCACTATAGGCATCCTTTTGACCGTGGACACTAAAAGTTTGCCAGTTTTATTCTTTACTTTTTTTTTCTTTTTCAGGAATGCTGGTAAAAAATAGACATACTGTAAACATTGTTTTAACTTTTGAGTTTGAAAAGATTGGAGAGAGGAATGCCTGAGCCTAAATCTTCCCTTATCCCCTGTAGAGTGGTAGAAAGGTGATAAGGAATGAGCCTGCTTCTGAGGCCTGTAATCCCTTCTCCACCACTGCTTAACCATGCAGCCTTGGCCAAGTCACTTAAGACTTGTGCCTTAATGTCCTTATTTGGGAGAAGGGGACAGGGAGAGCAGATGGGCCTGAGCTCAGTTAATGCTCAGGAAAACCTCATACTGTGAAGTTCATTTGAAGGCTCCCTCTTGTCACCACTGACTCCAATCACCATCTCTGACATCCTCCACTTTTGCTGCCATCTGCCCTCAGCTTGAGGATCTGGAGCTGAGGACCTCTCATAGAAAGCAGCAGCCTGCTATTCCCCAAGTGTGAAGGGCTCTTCTGCCATCCTTCTTCAGTATAACACTGAGAAGCCGAATGAGGTTGACCATTTGTCTATCTCTCATGAATGAGGTTGACTATTTGTCTATCTCTTATGAATGAGGTTGACCATTTGTCTATCTCTCATGAATGAGGTTGACCATTTGTCTATCTCTCATGAATGAGGTTAACCATTTGTCTATCCCTCTTGCTGTTCTTTGTGACTCGGTTGTGCCTCTTGGGGATGGTCAGAGCAGCTGATGTTAATGCAAAAATATCTTCAGGAACCCAATACACCACCAGGGGTAAACACACGATTATTTTATGAATGACCAAGAAAAGAAAAGGAGCTGCCACACTTAGCATGTGATGAACCATTGATAGCAAGGTGCAGTCGTATTTTAGAGCAATTAGTTGTGAAAAATGAGCATTAGTTTAACTGATTTGGGCATCACTTCTGCTCTTCTGAGCCTTGTATAGTACATGGGAGTTTCCAGCCCTCCCCCCCCCCCATACTACAGCCTCCTCTGTGGACCTAGTGCCACTGAGCACCCTATTCTGATGTGCACCCAGCTGGCCTCATGTGTCTCCAAGGACTTTCATCCTGAGAGGGCAGGGTGGAGGTGAGCACAGAGCACAGTGCTGGAGGCTGTCAGCCTTTTGCTTTGACATGTCAATATCAGCCTCACTTGCCCTGTTTCTCTGTTAAATGTGCATGGTAATACGTTTGCCCAGAGGCAGACCAGTCCAGCTCCAGGGAGGCACTTCACAGAGCTTATATGTTCTGTCCTGCAGAGACACTAGAAGAAAAGGAGCCCAATCCATGTGTATCCTAGCCATGACTAGCTTCTCTCTGCAAAGAGTTCATCTTGTGATTGCCGATGGCGTCTGGTCAGTCTCCTTATATAATACAGACAGGGGCCATTTTAACTTGGTTTTTTTTTTTTTTTTTTGGTTTTTTCGAGACAGGGTTTCTCTGTGTAGCTTTGCGCCTTTCCTGGATCTCGCTCTGTAGACCAGGCTGGCCTCGAACTCACAGAGATCCGCCTGCCTCTGCCTCCCGAGTGCAACTTGGGGTTTTCTAATGTGGACAAAATTAAGCTTCATCGAGTGCCACTTTCAATGTGATAAGTCACTGGATATTCTGGGCTTGAGCCAAAGAGCAACATGGTCCTCTACCCCCTGCAAGACAGATGTTAAAGGTGGTCAGAAAGTTCAAAGCTATTTGCAGCAAAAGACTTGCTCCTCGTATGTGGGGTGGGATATACTCTGTTCTCAGGCCTCGCCACCAACTGCAGACATTTCAGCACCTTTTTTCCTTCATGAGACTTGGGTTTCAGGCAGGGAGGTAACCAGACCCTTTGCATTTGCTACAGTGATGCTGTTTTGGGCTCTGTGTTTTGACCTTACAAGTCGTCTGTTCCTCTTGAAGTATTGTCACTCTGTTTGGTCAGATATCTACTATCCAGACTGTCCTAACAACATTGGCAGTGATTTGCTGCTCAAAACATGTCATCGTTTCATGTGGCTCCTGCTTTGGGAAGCAGGGAGGGTTATTGGATGCCAGCTGTACGTGTAGATTAACTTCTTCATTCACATGATGGATTAGAAGGCTCCATGCATTCCCTTGACCCTGGATGGTCATTCAATCCCTCCACAGCCTTTGTGTCTGCTACATACATTTCTGTGCTCTAGCCCTTTATCATGAGTAGAGACTTTGAACTGTTCCTTAGCTCTGAACTAGTAAGCCTATATAGCTGAACATGGTCTATTTGGCTATATGCATAGCCAGGACTCTTTTAGCTCCAACCAGCTCAAACCAAAGAGGAATCTGTTAACCCACGTAACTGAGAACTCCAGGGACATATCTAGAATTCCAGGAGCAGGTGGACCTAGAATCTCAGTACAGGTCCTTAGCTCTCTCTCAAACATCATCTCCAGATCTCTAGTCTCTTCCTGTCTTGCCTTTATGTTATAGATAACCTCCTTATAAAGTAATGGGAAAGAAAGTTGCCAGCATCCTTAAGTGTACATCTTACCTGACTCCAGAGGAGGGAGCCATTCCCATCTTTTAACGTCCTTCTATTGGTCCCAGTCAGGCCTGCTTGGGTCTGCTGTCTCTCCCTGGGATAGCCACGAACGACAGCTCCTCTTGACACACATGCCCCTTTCTGCCCATTTCCGTCAGGGTGGGAATCTAACACAGTGATAGCAACCCGACTGGGACTGTGAAGACCCACTGCCCTTGGTCCCTTCTATCTTTCCAGTCCCTCCCACCCCCTCACTATCAGCTCTTACTTTCTAAGCACATTGGACTGTACCTTTAGCAGAAAATCTCCATTACCCATAGCACCCATTTTCTCTCAGCCTTCACTGGAACACTCTCCTTCTTCACTTGTGGGCATTCTTCCCAGCCTTCAAGGTTTAATTAATGTACACACACACACACACACACACACACACACACACACACACACACACAGAGAGAGAGAGAGAGAGAGAGAGAGAGAGAGAGAGAGAGAGAGAGAGAGCGCAAGGAAGGAACCCTGGACTGAGGGCCAGTGTCGAAGTGGTGACAACTCCCCAAATATTGACATTTATTAACTCTGCAGGGATACCACCATTTCATGCGTTCGAATGCTCTTCCCACTTATATAGAACAGCTACAGCACTCTCCCAGACCACTGCACATCACACTGGGGAGGAAGACACATGTGTGATTCATTTTCTTAAGGATGACGTCTAAGGATTTACCTAAGGACCAAAGAATGTCATGAGGTAATTTTCCGAAGTGCAGCAGGTGGTGTGGTGATGATCGATTGGCAGGCTTGCCTCTGCATCCACTAACTGGCTGAGCCTTTGCTGTTCCAACTGGTGACCTTCCACGTTAATAACCTGATGGAATTTTCAAGGAGGCTGAGAGAGCTGCACTGCTTTGTTAGTAAATGGATGGTTGTGAACCACTCCAGAGAGAGGGCCTATGAACTAACATTTCCCTGAGCCTCAGAATGAAGGAGTTGGTCAGACTGTAGGTATTTTAAAGGTCATCAATGTGGACTCAGTCAGGTTAATGGTAACATCCCAAGAAATAATGCTATTTGTCCAGAGTTCTCAAAGTGTTTAGCTTTTCTCTTTACTTCAAGACTGACCACATTGCCTTGTGGTTAGTTGTAGATATAATCCCTGCCCCAATCCCTGATCCATCAATCCAAAATCTTTCAACTGCAAGTAACAGAAAATAATTCAAATTACTTTAAACAACAACAGCAACAAAATGGCCTTATTGGCTTAGCAACCAAAATGTTTTGCTGGACCCAGAGGTTCTAACCATGCTTCAGATCTAATCTCTCTCCACTTCTCTTTCTTTCCCAGGCTGGTTCTATTATTCAGGCTTGCTAAGACTCGTTAACCTGTGAAGGACAAGTAGCTTGCCTTGGGTCCTGATGCTGAGGGGTGGGGGAGGCCCCTGAGTTAAGCCATCTCTGAACCACTCATGAACCACATGGCTCTGGCTGGCTGAGCCCGGTACAGGCTTCCAGGGCTGGGTATTGGGTTAGGTCTGCCTGGACTGCAGAGCCTGGGATTAGGAGAACAGGTTCTCAAAGACCATCTGAGGCGTCAGAGTTAGAAGGCAGAGGGATGAGTGTTGAGCATTTATTCCTCAACAGGGATAGTGCCATGAGTCTCTTGACTGTCTCACTTCTGGGAAAGGCTTCCTGTAGGGATTGAGTGGATTGCCAAGTACCTAGAGAGTTAGCTTAATTTCCAGTGGGGCGTCTCTCTCCCGTCGATGATATGTAACTTCTAGAGGGGTTTAAGAGCATGAGGTTTCAACATTTTGTCCATCTACTTAGAGATTATACTTATCAAAATCATTCTAAGTCTGCTATTCAAAGTCAGAAATTTCAGCATTAATACTTTTGACCTTGTACTTCAGCAAATTGGTTGACACTTCGGTAAATCTTGGCAACAGCTTTATCATGGGCATCCTTTGTCTCAGCCTTGTGTCCCACTCTTTTTTTTTTGTTTTTTGAGACAGGGTTTCTCTATGTAGATTTGCGCCTTTCCTGGAACTCGCTTTGTAGACCAGGCTGGCCTTGAACTCACAGAGCTCCACCTGCCTCTGCCTCCTGAGTGCTGGGATTAAAGGCGTGCACCACCACCGCCCGGCCGTGTCCAACTCTTTAGCTGCTTCTCCACTCAGCACCTGCTCTGCTTCTGGACCCACCGTGGTGCAGCTTGGTGCCCTCCATCAACATGCCTGACCTTCTGGATTTTCTCACCTGATTCTACATCTGATGCCCAGCCACTTGGCAGGTTTGGGCTTTGTCAGAAGGGCTACATGGTGCTAAATGGAAGCTCTGGCTGGCTGGGCTGGGGTGCATAGTATTAACCAGTGGCCGTCAGGACATGGCCAAGAACTAGACAGCTGTGGTCCTTCTCTCCCCTCCCTCCTTGGGTCTCTTTTCTCCTTGAGGCTCACAGTGAAGCAGAAGCCAACATCTTACACACTTCTTTGCACTGCTCTCACTTGAGTTTGTTGAAAACACTCTAAGTCTCGAGTTCCCTGGGAATTGCACCTCCCAAAGAAAACAGAACTTCATTCCCGCTTCGATTCTGTTTCCTGGGAGACTAAGGCTAACATGGCATTGTTTTGTTTTTGTGTGACATTTTCTCTAAAAGTGCTGATAAGACTGTTTCTGTTCCGTTCCCTGTTGGCAAGATGGATAAACTGAGATGATTAAGGACACTCCTTGTTCAAAGTTATTGGCTTCATTACTGAGCCATTTAAACACACAATCCAAGCTTCCTGTCTTCTCATTAATAACTCTGGACCTCATAAAAAGTCTGGGTCTGCACATACAAAGAGCAGAGAGTAGTTGGGATAGTTATTCTAATTATGGAAGCCAGCAACCACATTTAGAATAGCTGTATAACCGAACTCTATGTCACCACCTCACAGGGGACCACTGGTAGGCCTAAGACAAGGGATCGGATTCCTACCATTGTATTAAGTGCTGTTGGTGATAGTGGTGGTGTATTTTTAAGCTGTTGATTCTAGCTTTTGAGATATTTTACATTTTGGGTCAGCTCTTTGCTTTTTAATTAATTATAACAAGAATGATGTTCTAGGAAAGATAGCTGATTTCTCAAAAGAGGACAAGTGGCCCAGTATGGGTGATATAGTCCAGATTTGCCCAGGGGCATGTTATGAGTATGAAGAGAACATTACTCAGTATGCGTACATTTTTGTATTTTGATGTCATTGGTTCTAAAGTGACTCCTTGCTATTGCTTTGTGTTTGCTTAAAATGAATTTAATTTGATAATTTTGAACATCTGTTCTTTAGATTTAAATTATTTTGTTTTTTTTTTGGTGTATGTTTTGCTTGCATGTATGTATGTATGTATGTGTAGCATGTGTGTGCCTGGTGCCCTTAGAGGTCAGAAGAGGGTTAGATGATTATGAGCTGCCATGTGGGTGCTGGGAACTGAACCCAGGTCCTCTGGAAGAACAGGAAGTGCTCTTAACAACTGAGGCATTTTTCCAGCTTCTACTTATTGTTAATTTCAATGCTTTATATTATGTTCAGCTACTAGAAAACCACCATGAAAAGGGAATCTAGTGTGGAAGAAGCTCTGGTGCTGGGCTGATTTCAACCCAAAGTTAAAAGGAAAGCTTTACGGTGCTTTTTTCTTTGTTCTTCAGCGTGGGTGTGGAGGCTGATCCTTGGGGTGGGCAGATTGGGCCTTGTGCTGTGCTGTCCTGCTGTCTTCCTAGAGTTTTGAAAGTCCCACCTAGCTATGACCTTGAAGCACCTCCCCTAGTGAGGTAACAGGTAACTGTTACACCTGCCTATGACCTTGAAGTACATGCCCCTGAGGTGTGGCTGCTGAGTGGGGGACCCTTAAGACCTGGGATGCACATACACTCTTCTCTCTTCGTTCCCTCATGGTTTTGGATGCTGGGACAGACCAGGCAGGTCTCAGGTGGAAGAACAGCCTGGGACCATGCCTCACCTTTCCAGGATCCTGGGACAAATTCCTCTATTCTGTTTTGTGAATTTTCTTTCCCAAATAAATTCTTTTGCCCTTAAAGCGCACTCTGTGGATTTCTCCCATTAAAGTGATGTCTAGCTTTAGCTGGATAACCACATTCCCACTTGAGACATCACAGAGCATGTGTGTCTAGAAACATCCATGCTGACCTAACATAAACAGCTTCTGCATATGTGAGCCCCAAACAGTATGTTTCCTGAGGTCATTTGAAGGTGTACTTAGTGACCTGTGCAGAAAGCCAAGTAGACACACATTTAAAGTGTCTAAAGTAGGGGGAGCTCTATTTTGTTAGAAGGGAGGAAACTTTTAACCTGTCCTACTACTGGTCATGGACAGCTGGGTATTAGGCTCCTGGTTGGTTCCTTGTTTGGAGTTTGGTTTTGTTTCCCAGTGGCAAACTTCATGGAAGAAATAGTAGAACTAAAGACATGAGTGCAAGCACTTTACCAGGAACTGAGGTGAAGGCCACACGTGCGTGCGTGCTTGAGTGCGTGCATGCGTGACCAGAGCCTTGAAAACACCGTTAGTGCTTTGTAGCTGCTGTGAGAGAGGAAGTGACTTCGCCACCATGTCTGAGGTCAGTCTAAGGAGAGCGGTCCTGTGTTTCAGCATCAGGAGCTCATGGTCTATGTCATTCCAGCTGTTACTCTTTTGCTCGTATCTCACCTGCACATATGCAGCTGTTGAATAACTGGAAAACAGTCAGGCTCCTATCAGTTCTGGAAAGTTGAATATCTGAAGTATTTTGATCAAGCGTGTGGAACAAATGACTTCAGGATGGTCTAGATTCTTCTTCCCTGACTCATTCTCTCTGGAGTCTCAGGAGAAACCTGGAGATCCTAAAAAGCCCTCAGTTCACAGGGAAGATGAAGAGGTTCCAGAAACGAATAAGAACTGGCAGCTTAGTGTTGTGAAGCTGTCAACGCCTTGCGCTGGAGAAACAAATGGTTGAAGGGCAAGAAAACAGAGATCTGGAGCCTGGAGTAACATTTTAAAACCGAGAACTTCTGCCAAAGGCCCTTTAGCATCCACTCCTTTTAAAACAACAAGATTACAATAAAGACGCCGTGGAATTCAAATACATTCATTTTCAGTGTACAAACAGCACCACAGGAAGACTCACCCTTTCCCAGGAGGCAGGAGGAGGCAAGTGTGCCTGGTAAGGATTTACTTTTCCACAAGAAGCTAACCAGCATTTTAGTAGAAGACAGTCACAGAGGGGAATGAGTTTGGCAGTCAGCTCTTTCGGATGTAGAGGCAACATGGTATCCATTTCATTCATACACCAGAGAGGCTTTCTCTCATTGCTTAGTCTAAAAGCACTGGATGCATGTTAACACTGTGACAGAACTTCTGTGTGTCTTGCTCTCTGTGGTCCTGCTCCCCCTCAACTTCTGGTTTCTATGGCTTCTCAACTCAGCCCATGATTGAATATTCCAGGGATGATCTCTAGGAACCTTAACGACAAGCCTAGCCATCTTTATTTCTCATCTCTTCCTCGGTTCTCTGCCTTACTCGCTTCCGTTCCTTCTTTTATATTTAAGCACAGCAGGAGTGTCTGAGAGTTAGAGGGCACAGTTTTGTTTAAGCTTGTGAGTCCTATGAAAGGAACAGGGAAACCCCAAATATTTGGGTTAAATTTCTAGCACAGTCCACAATAATCTCAACCACAGCTAAGATTGCGATTACCCTGACCTCAATTAGCTAAGTTTCTTAAAAAAAACTTTACTTATATGATGATTACTCTAGTAAAGTTATGATATTATAATCTATAGATTTCTAGAGAGTAAAACCAAGATGAATGTGCCTATGTATCATTTATCTCCAGTCCAAGAGCATCGTTGAGGATCAAAGACTTGAGCAGGAAACATGCAGCTTTAATGCTATTTGGGTGTGACGGCTGCCTCTGTACTTTGAATAGATCAGTGCCATTCATCTTTTCAGACAGTTCTAAACACTTCCTTGAAGTACCAGGAATATACATCTCACATACAGTTGTGTTATTGAGAATGATGTATTGGGGTTTCCACATCAATTATTTTTGATTATTCTGACACCTGGCACTTGCTGCATTCCATGTCCTCAAAGTTATCTGTTTATTGGGAGATGAGTATGAGCAGATAATACAAAATGTTGCATAATTTTTAGCAATAGTAATGGTGTATCTTCCTTTTAATGTGGGTATCTGTGCTATTTAGAGACTCATACACAGTATGCCAATGAACATTCGGGCCTCATCTTCCGATTTGTCTTAGTGAGAACAAAAGTGATTGTTCATATCTATGTCCCTGTCTCACTCTGGAGACGGACTGAAAGATGTAACAAGCCACCACAAAGTGACTAGTTGTTAATTTATTGATACTTTTGGCTTGGGATTTTACTGATGTGGTTGGTGTGGGGAGATGTTAGGTTTTATGTCTCTTGCTGAGCTTTGTTTTTTGTTTGGGATGAAACTGGAAAGTCGGAGAGCCGAGTATCTGGAAGACTGTATTGTTCTTTTACATCTTTAAGATCTGAGAGGAGGGGGCTGGAGAGTTGGCTCAGCAGTTAAGAGCACTGGCTGTTCTTCCGGGGGACAGGAGTTCGATTCCTAGCACCCACATGGCAGCTCACAAACTGTCTATAACTCCAGTTCCAGGGGGACCCGACACCCATGACAAAATACTAATGCACATTAAAAAAAAATAAGCCAAAAAAGCAAAATAATTAAAAAAAAAAGGAATCTGAGAGAAGTAAATTCATCTACTGCGAGGGGAATCCACTTACCAAAACTGAGTACATTATCTAGACCCCCACACAGCTACTCACGAGCAGCAACTACTTATTCTGTTGAAATCAAACAATGCTACATTTAATGAATATTATCCACAATCTACAGCCACTTAGCGAGTACTGCCAAGAGAAAAGAGAGTTCACTTAAGGTACCACACAGGGAACACCACTCTCAGGGAACAGAGTATCCTCTGGGGGCCCGGAGGATGACCCACTTAACCCTTAACAAAAGGCTAGAAGGAACTACGCAGAACCCAAAACAGAGCAAATGGCCAGGACTGGCTTGAGAAGACAGGAAGGAGAGATGGTTGTCTTTGCAAGACAGATATTTTGATATTCATGTATTATTAGAATTAAATCAAGAGACGTTTCAAAGTTGTCTTCTATAGTATGAGCAGAAGCATGAGCCCTGCTCGCATAACACTCCCATCTGAAGTCATATGGAAAACTCTCAGGGCAGAGGTGGGGTTACAAGACACTGGGCAATAACACAGGACCACGGATGGGAACAGGCCACCGTTAAGTATCCAGGAGAGCCAAGCCATCTGTTCATTTGGGGTTACTCCAAGTGCTGGTCTCAAGGTACTGACCACAAGCACTGTGCTCACGACATCCTTGGGTTCAGCACGGGAGCTTCTTTTTGTACTGCTCTAGGAGTTGCGATGTGATCTAAGCAGTGCTCAGATTTCCTGCCGACTGCCTTCGGCTGGCTTTCTGCTTCCGTGATGGAAACGTGAAGCAATAGCAACCAGAGTCCTGCAAGGCAGTTTGCAAATGCTCATTCGTTAGTGAACCATCACACCACACATGACTGCCGCAGATGCTGTCCATGCAGATGGCCAAGGCCTGGCTCCTGGGGGTGTCTTCCTGAGGCTAGAGAGCAGGCAGGGGACAATCGAGTTAACCTCTCTGTCTCTTTCTTGGCATCATCATCCCGGCCATTTGCTCCTCTCTGCGTGGATTCCCTGTGCCAAAAACCTGGTTAATTCTCTATTTCCTCAGGCCCAGTCTTCATATCCAAGACCCAGCATCTGGGTGAAGCCAGCATGTGATAGATTGATGCTCAGAAAGGGCAAGACCCCGGCAGCCTGTCCAGAATATGGGAAAGAAGTGATGGTTTGTTGTGGGTCTGGGAGTGTGGAGACAGCGTTAGTTAGGCATATGCGCTTGCAGGGTTTGGCTAAGCACTCTGTGAGGTCTATCCAGAGTGTGTGAAGGACTGTGCTGAGGCAGAAGCGCTGCAGCGGCCCCGACCTCAGGGCTTGGCAGCCACACTCTCCAGCTCTCAGTTTGGTACAGAGTGCTGCCATTACTGTTTGGAAGTCACTCCCTGTAATGCGAGAGACTTCCAGGAAAATGCTAGGAGTTACAAACCCAGACGCTTCAAAACACAGAGTGACAAGTGTGTGTCTTTGCAGGTTGCCACCCTGCTTTCTTTGATTTACCTTCAGAGCCTTAGGCAGGATGGAGCGGGTAGAGGGAGGAGGCAGGCAAAAGGGAGGAGGGGATTTTTTTTCCCCCAGTCAACCCAGAAAGCTCAGGTACCTGTGGTACTCCTTCAATAAGATCAGCTGAGGATGAGCGATCTTTGGGGCAAACCCAAGTCAGTGTGTGAGTCTGCCCCCAGGGAAGGCAGGAAGTGAGGCTGATAAACAGGGAAGTGGGAAGTGGTTGCTTGGTGCTGAGTTTGGCTCCATGGGAGTCTCCGGCTTCCAAGCAAAACTCAGGAGGGGGTTGAAACCCACAGCAACCCAAACAAGGTTGAGGCTTGGCAGGAAATTGCTGTGGGCTCACATGGTTCTTCACAGGCTCGCTTGGGGCCTGGGCAGGTCTCTCAGAGAAGGGAACAGCCTTTCACTGCCAATCCTGTTACTTTGGACTCATCTGAACCTACACCGCTGAATACGGTTAGTCAGGGCTTGAGTTTTCCCAGAAGCAGAGCCCATCCGTCTAATGTGTCCTTGGCGTGTGATTTCTTATTTACCAAGGAAGCCTAGGGTTGTTTTTGTGGAGAATTCATACTGAGATTTGGAGAAAGGGAGGGAGAGAGAGAGAGAGAGAGAGAGAGAGAGAGAGAGAGAGAGAGAGAGAGAGGAAAATATGAACTGAGATTTGGAACTGAGAGTCAGACTGTTAGTGTGAACCCCCACCCCCAATAGTCCTAGAGAAACAGGCGATGTCGTCATAGCAGCTGCTGATGGCCTGACAGACAGTTTCCGCAGCGCTACATGAGGCCCTTTGGTGTCCCTGTCAGGAGATTGGCAGCTGAATGACACCAATGAGGCTGGGCCTGTATTCCCTCTGGGAATGCCGCCCTAATTGATAGACAGAAGGCAAAGAGAAGGATTGTTTTTGAACCTGAAAAGAATCCCCTTTTTTCTCCCTAAAGCTCACGCCCCCACTCTCCACAGCTTTACCTCCCCCACTTTTTTTTTTTTTAAAGGTGTTTTGTTCCAGAGAAGTTACAGAGCTTAATGGAACCGAATGGCTTTTACCCTTCTCAATCTGTCAGTCAAAAGCCCTACTCCAGGCCTGTTAAATAAAGTCCTTTCAGAGGCAGACAGGAGAGGAATGTGTCAGTCAAGCAACAGACCCTGCTGTGTTTTCATCTGTCAGAGGGGTGATGGGGGGAGAGCCTCAGGCCCCAGGCAGGGCACATTCCCAGCAGCCACTAAGAGGCCTTGACACATCCAGGTGTGGAGCCAGAAGGTCCCCAGTCACCCACATTCTTGAGGCACAGACTTGGAGGCCCAGGCACTCAGCTTTGCAGTCAACTATGAGATGTTTGGGCAGACTTTCAGCACAGGGTTCACGCTAAGCATTCTTAACATAAAACCAGCCACTAAGTGCCGGGTGACTGGGCAAGGCAAGGCTTTCAAATTAATACACCGCTTAGTGGAAAATACTGCAGACAGTAATGCTCCTGCCGAGGGGCCTTCGGGTAAACTCGAATTCCAAACCAATTTTGTGGGGCTGCTTTCACCCTTTCCTAATTCTCTCCTTTCCCATTCTATGACAATCCATTAATCTTGCCCGTTTACTTAAAATTGCCGGGCGATTTTTTTTTTTTTGAGAGTTCTGAACAGTTGCTTTTGTTCATTATAGAGTCAGAGTTTTATGTAAAAAACGTCCTCTGTTAGACACACTAATGACCGATTCCTTATGTCTGGGTGACACTTCCTCTCAGGGCTTTAGGGGGAAAAATAGGATGAAGGGGAGCCAGGGGGAGCCAGGGCGAGCCCAGAAGTTTCTCTGAACAAACAGGGCTTGTTCTTCCAGGAGCACTGGAGAAAACGCTATGGAACATCACTCTAGACATTTTCATCCAGCACCAGAGGCCTGGGTGTGCAGAGAGGAATTGTCCCGTCCTGGGACCGTGGCCCGGCTGTGGGTCTGTAGTCCCTCAAGCTGGAAGTTTGAGTTCAGGGTAAACCTGGGCATGTTATTGCTTACTGGTTTGTTATCTTCTTTGTCTTCAGGAGTGTTTTTGTTTCTGTTTTTGAAATATAAACAAAAACCCTAGGCCCACCTGCTCAGTCCTTTCTCACCCCATGTCCGCCTCCTCCTCCACTGCTCCCACAGGAGGCCGCTAGTGAGGTGGTGTCTGTGGCTCCCTCACCTTTACCTCTCACCTTTACCTCTGGCCTAGGTCTAGGTAAGAGAAGCAGGGATAGCGGTCCCGCAGCTTTCAGAACTACTCATGTTACGTATAGCACAGGTACGCAAGGCAATAAAAACGCACCTCTCCTCTCTACTTCTGTCTCCCGTCAGCCAAAATGCAGACTTTGTTTTCTTCCACTTATGTCCGTAGGCCCCGGGGACCAGCCTGCTTTAAACAGACCCAGCTGCGATTTAAAAGGCTTCTGGCATCGCCTGATAAATTTTGTCACGCTGAAGCAGGTCTAAACATAGTCAAAATAAATATGGTGTACTCCACATAACAGAAGCTAAGCAACTTCCGAAGACCCGGGTTTGAGCATTTTGCCATAATAAATGAGCTTAGAAAATAAAAAATGGACTAGAGCTGGGCTGATTCAGTTGATTTCCCTAACCGAAGCTCAACTTTTTTTCTTTGTTATTGTGGCACTGGGGTTGGAAGCTAGGGCCCCACCCACGGTACGCAAACATGCTATTCCCCAGCCCAGCCCGTAGCATCTACACTTCTACATTGGAAGACCCACAATCCTCTTTCCTCAAAAGTTCTGGAAGCTCCCCAGAGCCTGCAGCTCCCCAGGTTGTTAGAAAGGGACTGCGAGGTAGAATTTAGGCTCACAGAACACTTCACGTGGAGCACGTTTCTCTGGAATATTAAATGAATTGTAGAGGTACGTGCTGTGAGCCTTCCCGAGTCCCTCCTTCACTGGTTATTAATGAGCTGCCACACTTGAAAAAAAAAAATAAAAAGCCGTTTCTCAGCTCATTCTCTGCCTGCCTGCCTTCTTCCCTCAGCCTAAAACAAACATGGCCCTCTAGTGCTGCCAGGGAGGGGAAGCCTTCTAACCAGGGAGACAGTTTTTTCTTGGGTGCCTGCAACTCAAAGCGGATGTTGTAGCCTCTATTTTAACACTGATAACTACACAAACACTTGCAAGCGAAAGCTAACAGCTGACAGAAACTCTTAGAATGACAATGTATACTCTAGTGGGGAACAAAACCCTTTGTACAAAGGTCCCGGTCCCCAGATCCTCCCTTGCTGCTACCTAGACCACTGTTCCACTTAGAAGGCAAGCGTACAAAGTAAAAACTCCAAATCAGCTAAGATCCTTTGTCCTGCTCTGGTGCCTCCAAGTTCTGTGGGTCTAAGCACCATTGTGAGCAGTAGATTTTCATCCTCCCCAGGTCATTTCCTGCGGCTGGGGCCAGTGGGAGGCAGGCTTAGGTGAGAGAGGGTCCTGCCCCTCAGCACAGACACTGTCTCTGTGGGTTTGGTTGGGTCCATCCTGCCACTCAATACCAAATACCATGAAGCCATGCCTTGCTGTCAGGTAGACACTCCACTCCAATATCAGCCATGGTGTGTTTCTCAGCTGTCATCCTTAAGTAATGCCTGCAGAACATCTCTCCAGCCAAGTTTGTATTGTGCTGGTTGCTGGTTCTTCTGTCTTAAATGGGTTTTTGTCAACAGTTTCCTCTCTGGAGTTATACACAGAAGCAGCTGAATACCAAGTTTGAAAGTCTCGCTGAGAATACTCAAATTCTTGCTATATTGTAGATGGCTTTAGACTTCAGATCTTCAAAAAAAAAGTCATACTATTTTAATATGCTGAAATATGTCAGTTCTGCAATGGTAAGATTTTAGAGTTTCATCTGAAGGCCTCACAACCAAATTACTCAAAATGTCAAGGAAGAACCTCTTTTCTGAGTTAGGAAATCAATTAATTTGGGTTGGAAATGGGGTCAGAGCTTTGGCTTGTCAGGAGAACTTCAATCAACAGTTACTTTTTAAAAGATTCCTTTTTATTTTTATTTGTGTGTACAGGTGTGTGTCTGTGTGATGGGATGCCACACATATGAAGGTGCCCGTGGAGGACAGATGAGGGCATTGGATTCCTGGAATCTGGAGTTATAGGTGGCTATGGTTACCTGACCTGACTCCTGGGAACTGAATTTGGGTCTTCTGGGAAAGCAGCAAGTACTCTTAACTGCTGTTCCTCTCCAGCCCCTTGACCACTAGTTCTTATGTGATTTTTAGTCAGACCTGGTCAGCATGCTATTAATTATTAGAATAGTAACAATCCTAGTCATCATAATAATTAATTATAATATGGTGGGTTGAATCCATATTAGGTTATTGGTACAATGAGAATATGTACTAAGTGTATCCCATAAACAGTTTCTTGTGTCATACATAAACTTCCTGCTTAGGTCAGTGTTTATCATGGTAAAGACTATGGCCATCGGTGGTGAACTGCTTCCTTTTAGTTCTGCTATAGCCACTTGCTTTGTGTGATCTATATTATGAAATGGGTAAAATGGAGAAGCCTTTGCAAGTAGGTGTATAGGTAGTTAGTACATAGGCATACCATACTTTAGAACAGTTCTTACTATCGCTTAATTGCTATATATGTGTTTATTTTTACTATATTTTATCAATTTAAAAATCAGCATACAAAATAATAAGTTTCATTAAACATTTTCATATATGTGTATCATTGTACTGTAGTCACTCCATTATTATCATTATAATTATATTCTTTTTAAATAAAAAACTCTTTTCATGTGTATGGGTGTTTTGCTTGCATATGTGTATATGTACCATATGTATGTCCAGAACCCACAGAGGCCAGCAGAGGGCATTAGATCCCCCAGAACTGGAGTTACAGAGCGTTGGGAATTGCTATGTAGATGCTGGGAATTGAACCTGGGTTGTGTGGAAGAGCAGCCAGTGCTCTTAACCACTGAGCCATCTCTCCAGCCCCTATTACTGCTATCTTTGTTGTTTTGTCCTGTCATATGTAGGTAGCCATCAACCAAGCAGAAAACATTCTTTGTCAGTGACTATTCATACCCTGCCTTGCCTCCCACAATCACTGGGCCTCCAACTAGTTGCCCTGTTGATGTATGTGAGGGCCTGTGGCTGACAAAGCAGAAATTTCTGATGGGTGACTGGCATGTAAAACTTCCCAGGGAATGCCCATTTGTGAAAAGCTGACCCTGCAGGGAAGGGTTTTTCTCAGAGCAATGCTCAGTTAATCCCAGCACCATCTAGATGTCCACAGTGGTGGCTGAAGACTCCAGGGCCTGAACATATGGCCGCTTTCTCTATCTTCTTGCTGAATAGGCTCTGAGGTGCTGTGCTGAGCCCTTATTTGATCCGATCTCATTAAATCTGTCATGGTTCTCTTTCTGGATGCTTTTGACGTTACCCTTAGGTGCTATGGCAAGATGCTGAAGTGATGCCCTTTTGTGACGAAAACAGTCTGAAGATTAGTGTTGACCTTCATGGGGCATACAGGTAGAGTTACCTGCTCAGTGAAGGCATTCTTCAAAACCAAGACTCCCCCACTCCACCGCCTCCATCCCACAGTATTGTAGCCTCAGACCAGCTCACAGTTCACAGTTCCAACCTTTGGGTTTTAGCTACAGCCCAACTCTGCTAGGACATTGTGTCTGTTGCTTCTTCATTATTACCAAATTTAGCGTTTTCCCCTCAGAGAGAGAGAGAGCAAGTCTGTTAGTGTGGCATGCTTGAATTTCAACTGGAAGGCCAAGCAACCTGAATTTCATCCAGTTAATTCAATATGTACATATTAAACAGTGATGTAGATTTGATCAATTATTTAACTTTCTATCAATAAATCACCGGATAAATATTATAACGACACAGGGTTATCTGCAGACTATTTTAACTTCATTTTCTGATAACCTTTGCCTTCCTCAAACTAATTTAGGGATGCTGGAGATGTTGGCCACATTCTAGAAATGCAGCAGATCTTGCCCCCTTTTCTCCGTTTTTGCAGGTTTGCTTTGGTGTGGTGGGGTTGTACGGAAGCCCACCCCATGTCTGTTTGCTTTATGAGGGAAAAAAAGCCACCTGATTTTTAAATCTGATCCACCTGCAGTGCTGTATTTCTGTCTGCATCTTTGTGTGTTTGTGTTTAAGGGATAGGCTCTTTTCTCTGTTTTCCGCTTTGGCCTTGACTTCCGGACTCAAATGATCCTCCTCCTTCCGCCTTCCAGGTGGGTGGGACTCCAGATGTGCACTGCCACACCTGGCTAGCGTTGTCTGGAGACACAACACAGATCAGCTCCAACAGATTCATATGGAAACTAAATCCACTTGATACAGAGAAGCGTGCCCTAACTCCTTGGCCTCATTGGTGCTGACAGAGAACAAGCAGTTAGCACATCTTGTTGAGGCTGGGGGAGTGGTGCCATCCAAATTGGGGTAAGTCTTCCGATCGACTCTGTATTGAGAGGCTAGCCCAAGAGCTACAGAGTCACAGTTAGAGCTCTCAGGCAGGGTAGCAGCACACAGGGACTAGACTGATGGGGAAATGCTGAACATCTGTGGTTTTGTCTGCCCTCTCTCGACCACCCCTCCATTCTGGGAAACTGTTTATTTTCTAGATGGTTCTGATGGGTTGCTAATCATAACACCCAGTCCCTTGTCCCCAGGAGTTGGGTAGGCCCAAGACCCACACCTGGTCAGCTCCAATCCCTTTTTCCACAGGGACTGGGTCATAACGTATGGGTGTCTTTAATTTACAACACAAAGGTCTCCTAACAAGGTAGATTTAGGGATTAATACCCAACATTCAGCTACTCTTCAAGCAAGTCTTCAGCTTTGTCAAATTCTTGATTAATCTGTTTATCCCATTTCTCACCGGCAATCGGAGTTAGGTCTAGCTTTGGTGACGAGCAAACACCAGCTTAGAAATGTTGGTGGGTGGGATGAGGTAGCTTGCAGCAGAAGCATGGTGATAAGCACCACATTGACCATATGAAACAGCTAGTATTTGACCATTCATATGGTCAAATTAACAATTGCTTTAGCTCCGGAGAAAGTGAAGCTAGGTGTCAGCAAACATTTGTTGAGACTCTGCTCTGAGTGAGCATAGTGGTGGGAACTGTCAGGGAGCCATCATTGGGGAATACATACAGTGTTCTTCTTCTCAAGGAAACTGTAGTCTGGGGGGTGGGCAGAGAGAGAGAAAGAGAGACAGAGAGAGAGAGAGAGAGAAAGAGAGAGAGAGAGACAGAGAGAGAGACAGAGACAGAGAGACAGACAGAGAGACAGAGACAGACAGAGAGAGGGAGAGAGAGACAGAGACAGAGAGACAGAGAGAGAAAGAGAGAGGCAGAGAGACAGAGAGACAGAGACAGACAGAGAGAGGGAGAGAGAGAGACAGAGACAGAGAGACAGAGACAGAGACAGAGAGAAAGAGAGACAGAGACAGACAGAGAGAGGGAGAGAGAGAGACAGAGACAGAAAGACAGAGACAGAGAGAAAGAGAGACAGAGATAGACAGAGAGAGAGGGAGGGAGAGAGAGAGAGAACACTTCCTAAGAAACAGAATTGAACTCACTCCATATGCTGACGTGGGGATTATGTATTTTTATTTTAAAAAGATTTCATCTCTGCAGAGGATAAAGTAGTGTCAAACTCTAAGAATCCTGTCATCACTCTTCACAGAACCCTCTCCATTTACATTTTCTTCTTTGAACTCTTTCAGAACTGCCCCTCTGCAATCCAGTCAAAAATCAAGACGAACTCTGACCTTAATGTGCCTTTTTGTCCATCCCTGTGACAATTCACTCCGGTTGCATGAGAACTTTCTCCTTTGCTCCTTTTAGTGCGAGGAAGAATCACCTTAGGACCGTCTCTGTGTTGAATCAAATCCCAGTTCACGGCAGGCAGAGGAGAAGGGTGCCATAGCCCTCGGTAGACCTGTAGAGATCAGTGCACGGCTTCAGTCTGCACAAGTGGGTTCCTTAGTCCTCTGGGGTGGACCTACATGCTGCTTCTGCCCGCGTTTCTGGATTTATTTATCTAGACATTGTACAGCAATCCACGGTCATGACTAATACTAAAGGAGGCTAAATGAGGACATTTTCTCACCCATTTGCCGCATAATATATTCTTAGAAGCATGTTCAGTTTGCCTAAGTCATGTGAAAACAGCAGCATCCAGCAAGAGAGCAGTGTCACTGACTTCCTGGAGTGGGCATTGGGCAGTCTTTCTGAGGACGGATTGCTGGGGCTTGCTAAAACTTTTTCCAGGAAGAGACTCTTCACCACATTAAGTAAACAGTGTTTTCTTCCTTCCTTATTTATTTTAGGTGCGATGTATTTTGGCCCCATTTTACTCTTGAATTTTTTTTTTTTAAAAAAAAATCACCTTTTTGTGGAATAATTTGTTATCCTGCCAAACTTATCCATCAAAATAAGAAACCTAGAGATGTTTTAGTGGTGATATAGGATGAGTGCTCTGATTACCGATGAAGAGCTAGGAGAGCAAGAACAAAGGAGGTTCAGGCCGTGAACACCAGCACACAGTCCTGATGCTTCGTTCGGCAAACAAGAGACATGTTTTTCTTCTAGAACGACATAAATGCAGCAGCCTGTGGCATTCAAACGGTGGCATGTGGCTGAGGAACTCTCCTAGGGCAACCCAAACCTCCCTGCTGTGTAAACACCCTTTCCAAGGGGCCGTTCTGGCTGCTAAAGGAACTCTGGCCACTTTAGCGTGAATGCCTTGTGATTGGCAGCTGCGCTGGCCATTGTAAGTATCATATTGTTTGGTGGCGGGGAATATTTTTTATTGCTAGTTCAATAGCATTTCACAGTTATTAAACCACAGTCATTGTCCCTGGCGGCTCTCAAATGCTCAGAAACTTTAGGGCATAGAAGGAAAAAAAATCCAAAGGCACAAAAGCTGTCAGTTACTTTCGTAGTTCCAATGTGGCTGTCACACTCTTCGCTGCTAAGGCGTTGGAGAAGAGATGTTGAGAAAGTGGTTTTCCAAATGTGTTTATGGGCAACTTGTTTTCATAAATAAGAATTTACGGGAGTAGATTCAATTACAAAAGTTATTTTAGAATGGTTAAAAAATGGAAACATTTAAGGAATGGGACACCTATACTATTATGATTAGACATTAAAGCACTTAGATTAAAATAATGTTCCCACAACGAGCAGATATGGCTGAGTGTCCCATAACCCTGAAGATAAATGCCTGCCTGAAGTCATTGCTAGGGTCCATGTAGAATGCTCCAAGGAGATGAATGGCTGTGATTAGTGAGGGAACACATCTATTTCTCTGCAAGAAACAGTGCTCTTGGCTTATTTAGCAGATAATGAAAGTATCCTGCAAGTGAGCTGGATGGTGACCTTGTGTAGCCGCAGGTGATGGTGACTAGGTCAGACTTGCCCAAGAGGTAAAGCACCTCGGCAGGCAGGCCTCCTCTTCAAGGAATCAAACTGGTACTCTGAGACAGAGCACAGGGCCAGTGGCTCGTTCTGTAGGGCTAATTGGGGACCCCATGAGTACAGCAGCACAGGATTTTTTTTAATGGGTCCCCCCCCCCCCCGAAACCATTTGTGGTCTTTTGCAAGCACCAACTTTCTGGGAATTTGACTTAATTTTTGGTAAATTTTCCAGACAACGGAGAGCCAGTTCCTGGAGAATTTGCTCTCCTCAGCTCTTTGTGTATTTTCTGTATGGTTTTGCTTTGCTTCTTCTAGGCAGAGTTTGTGAGGCCCCAAGGACCACACCAGCACTCAAGTCAGGGGATGTACAATTAATCTTCCGCTGAAAGAAAAATGTATTCTTATTTCTCTTCAAGTGTCTCTGGCGGTAACAGGGCGTGGGCAGAAACTTGTGTTTACCTAAACAAAAACAGAAGATGTATGACCTCTCTAAACATTCCTGTGGCTGGCTCTTCTCTGAGGATGCCCTTCCATGGCTGGGTGCCAAGATTCTTTTATTTTTCTAGAAGTAATTACAGCTTGAGAGGACTGTGCCCCGTGGCTGACATTGTGGTCGAGGAGATTATGGGGTTGTGCTAATTCTGTTTGGACATGATTTTCTACTTCTTTTTGTGGAAAGGAACCCCCCACCCCCAAATCCTTGACAACTGCCTCTAGCTATTTTCTCTGCCTGTCTCTCCCAACTCCTACCACCCTTCATTTCCCAAGGGAAGTTAGGGCTCCATCATGGAGTCCTGGACAGTGAAACTCTCCTTCATTCCATTAACTTCAGGGAATTATTTTTCTCCTGACCAAAGATTCCTCTCATCCACTATACATATTTTTATAGAGTTAGTCTACATACCTTTAGTCCACAAATTGTCCACCCTTTGTCTCCAAACCTTCTTCCATCACTCAAAGGGTGTTTGACAAGCTTTGCCTTCTGTTTTAGCATTTAAAGCTGAAAAGAGAGACCCATAAGGCTGCTTCTAGGCAAAATCATTAGACGACTTTTTAATAAAGAATTTTATGAGATAAATTGCCCTCATTAGCAATATAGCTTCAATTTACCAAAGTTTAATCTCACCTTTCTGTTATTTTTCAAGGAAGTGTATATGTATGTGTGTGTTTGTGTGTATGTGTGTGTGTGTGTGTGTGTGTGTGTGTGTGTGTGTGTGTGTTTAGACTGGCTTATGCAGTGCTGGATACTAGGTAAACTGTCACAGAAAGGCAAAATCATTAAAAAATGGAAACAGACCAGAAAACCCAAACAGAAATGACGACACTCTCTCATGGAGCACCCAACTACCTTGATAGATAAATAGCTATTTTGGTGACACACCAGAGTGGAGTTTTCTCACACCTTGGCAGCACTGACAATGAGGTGGCCTTCTGCTAGAAGCTGGCAGAAGACAGCAGTGAGCCTCGGGTAGGGATAGAATACTTGTGTATTTCTGGACACACTGGGTGCTCCCAGGAAACACTGGGTCCTGGTGAAGAAGCCCCATCTCCATGGACTTCGGGACACTTTTAGCTCATTTTAGTAGCAGGCAGGGCTGCTTGGCTCTGGACGGGGCACTGTTTAGCAGTGAAGGGGTTATATGCGAGGGTGATCAGAGATTTAAACTGTCATGTCAACAGTGCCAGGGAATAGGCTGTGCAAGGGCCTTAATAAATCTGCCCTTGACTTATGGCCAAACCTCATTCAGCAGAAAATTATTTCTGCAGCATACTGAATGCTCTGCTCTGATGGAGACAGAAATAAAGAAAGGTGGAAATAGGGAGAGGAGAATGGAAATTCAATCCACATGCGGCGGGGAGGATTCCAGTAATTTTTTTTTTTTTTTTGAAATAAGAAACAGAATGTGTAGGACTTTTGGAACAGCGTACATTCCTTTGATTACTAAAATGTCTTAGGGGACAAAGAATGATTCTCAAGGAAATCATCAGGGAAGGGAGGGAGGGAGGGAGGGCCAGTGCACAGCCTGGCCTTAGCACTTTAGAAATGCTTTTCATTTCTTCATTAAGTTGGTTGGGCTTTCTGGTGTGAGGGAGGTGCTGTGGACCCTGGGATGAGCAAGCGTCCCCAGTGCTCACAGCGGGACACTTAGATCCACAGGCTCATCCCACATGTGAAATGTGTCATGCTTTGGCTCAGTGCAGAGCAAGCAATGCAGATGTACTCTTGGATGCCAGAGACAAGTGTTAGGAGAGCCGCTGGGAACAGAAGGTGGGGATGCGTGGGACTTCAGACACAGAGAGCGTCAGCACCTTCGTCCCGGATTGTGGTTTAGTCGAAGGAACCTGGCTCTCATTCACTGGGAAGTTGGCCTGAAGGAGCAAATGTGGCCTCTGGTTTAGATGAGATGTGGTTTGTTTCTTTAGGACATTTTAGAAGGAGAAGAAGAAAGGGTTAAGACCAGCGCATTATGCGTTTTTCAGATTGGCCCACAAAGGCAAAGGCGATCCTTTCCATCCTAGGCCAGAGGTCACTTTAATTGGAGAGATAATGTAGGAGACAGGGTTCTTTATTTTTCTGGAAGTTTTGAAACTGTCAGGGAAAGCTCCAGGAGCAAGGGACAAAACAAGAGCGTTTCCTCCTCTAAATAATTTATTTCCTGTTAGTAGTTTTTTTCCGTTTCTGCCCTGCACTTTCATTCCCAGAGCTGTAATGAGTTTCAGGAACATAAGGTGTCAGATATTGGCTCGTTGTTGTTGTTGGTGCTGCTGAGATCTCTGAATTCACGACCCCTTCGAGCATGAGAGGCATGGTGCATACATAATTTACGAAGACCTCTGCAGCTTTCATCTGCTCCTCTTCCCTCTAACTTTTGGCGCTTTTTATTCAAAGGGTGATTTGTTTTGCTGCAGTAGAACTTGCCATATTTCCAGAAGTTTCCGTAGAGGCCCAGCACCCTGCAGCAGATCCCTTGTGTCCAGGGGCATTTCTGCAGTGTCTTCAGTCCTGGGAGCTGGGGAAGACGGGGGTAAGGGACAAAGGGGAGCAAGCCAGTTTTTTGTTGTTTTTGTTTGTTTGTTTGTTTGTTTGTTTGTTTTTTAGTGCTAGAGATGGTCGAAGGAAAGACTCAGTGGGTGTGAGAACCCGCGCTTGGCCACTAAGGAGCGTGCTGCCTGGCGAACGGGGAAAGGAAGTGGCCGTGTTAAAGCGGGCTCTGTTCTGATTTTGTTAGTCTCTCAAGGCTTCAGGGACCCCAGGAATTGTCCCAGGAAGGACATGATTGCCAGTTCATGGAACCACAGTCTCTTCCACCATGTAGCTGCCTTTGTCTTTCAGGCTTGGGTAGGAACACAAATCCAGGCTCTTCTCTGACTCATCTCTCTCTCTCTTACACATCCATATATAGCTTTCTGTTTATCTTTCATCTCTGTCTCTCCTTCTGAGAAAGGAACGTCGGATTCTGAGTGGTCTGCTAAGAACTGGGCTGCAGCCACCTCTCCAGGTAAACTGGAGGGAGAAAAGCATTGAGGTTTCCGACCCGGATTGTCTGCTGAGACCAACTCTGCTCAAGAAGCCTGCCTCCTATTGATCCACTTCTCTCCATGTCTTAAATATTTAATAATGCATTTTGCTATTTGGTGGACTTTTCAGAAGCCAGGCTAATATCTCTTTGTGTACAAATGTGCATAGATTTAAGGATTAATCTAGTGATGCTTGAAGTCTCCTGCATGTGCCGCCTTGGGACTCTTCAGGTAAGAAGACTGTGGGCAGCTACTCTTCCTGAAGCATGGGGCAAATCTCTTTTAACCGACAATGTTTAAAAGAATTACAGTAATGTCTGCTTACCCATTTATATCCTATTATTGGCTTAACTCTACACAGAAATGTCATCCTAACAGGGCATCTTGTGACATGAATGAAGAGAACCCTGAATAAAAGACACCATTGATGTGGCCCTGGCTTCTGTCACTTACAGAGAACACACCTTTTGTCCTCTCCTTGTGGGGTAAAGCATATCCCTCCTCACCTCATTCTCAACAAGACTTTAAGTTCTTCAGCAAGCTTCAACACAAATAAAAACAAGGCCTTCCTTTTATTTTGGTGAGTGTCATTTGGCCATCTTTATTTTCATCCGTAAGCAAAGTTGGAGACATGGGCAAGTCTCATGAGCAGTCTAACTGGTATGATCGACTTTAATTCACAATGGATTAATGAGTTCGTGTTGTCTCTAGGTGCCCAGGTTTCTGCTTCCTTCTCAAGCCTAGCCTTGAAAGAATGGTGTTTTGCAAGGATGTCTCTTGCTCCCTTTAAGAGCCAGCTGTTAGGGAGGCGGAGTCCAAATGCCTGAGCCCCCTTTCCACTGATAGCCCCTTCTTCTCCCACCCACACCAAATGTCTTTTCTTTACACTTGAATTCAGAGAGTTCCTGGACAAAGGGTGGAAGAACTCGGAGGGAACAAATGCTCCCAGCTGAGGAGGTGAGGAGGCGGGAGAAGTCAAACCAGGAAGAAAAGCAGGGCTTGAGAAAGAAGAGGAGGAGGTCCAGTGGTCATGGAGGAGGGCCAGTTTAGCAGAGCCCTTTCAAGTCCTGATCTGACCAGAAACAAAGGGCACTTGACACATTTTAAAGAAAGATAAAACTAGTAAATTATACCATCCTGTTTATTGACCTCCGGTGAACGTCAGGCTTTTCTACCCTTGAACTCATGAGCAAACTCAGCGATTGCCTTGATTAAAACTATGAAGAAAAATGAAAAGAATGGGATGCAGTTAAGTTTCTCAGCTAAGGTAGAAACGTAGCTAAAATCATTGCTGGAAAAGTATTTGATCAGGCTTTGAAATGCTGTGTGTAGTGACTGACAAGCTGCAGAAATGGGTATTTCGAAGGACCATCTGGAAAAGATAGAATTAAAATTAAAAACTGAGAGGGGCTGGAGAGATGGCTGAACAGTTTTCAGTGCTTGCCGTGCTTCTAGCGGGACCAACGTCACCCCACCATATTCACCCCACCATATTCCCATATTCGGCGGCGGCTCTCAATTGTCTGCAACTCCAGCTCCAGGGTATCTACTACCTTCTTCTGGACTCCAGGAGCTCTTCACCTGCCCCCTTCTCCCCATTCTTAAAAAAACAAAATGTGTTTTCAGCAGACCAAAGGGAGGAGATGGTGTTAGTCTTTGTGGGGATGAGAGTGCAGGAGTCTGAACAGTTTTTAATTTACCAAGTTTTGAGCTGTGAGTTTTTCCTTGATGTGGTTTCTAGGAAGGATTACAGGTTAGCTTTTGTGAGAAACACCATCTTATTACAAAGTGAAAGGAGCAGCCTCCACCGGAGAACCCCAGTCCCAAATTTTGCTTCCGGCATCCATCTCCCATCTACTTAACTAGAGAAATAAAATTGGAGGGAATTTGGCCTTCGGGTTATGGGGCTGGAAAGTGCTTTGAGAGACCTTCTGGTTGGATTACTTCTAAACCCTCCCTGACAGATGAAAATTTATCTTATTTTTAAGTGTTCCCCTGAGGCAGAGTGTCCGCAGACTCCCTACTAACTCATTCTAGTCTTTAACGATCTCCACATTGAGGAAATTCCTTCTCCTCCTGTCTTACCTAAGCCCTCTCCAGCCAGCTTAGTCCATTGCTTTTGACCCTGTCCCAGAAGAGATGGGGAAAAAAGGTCACCTTCTTATATAAACATCCTCTCACATAATTAAAGATTACTTTTAAAAATCCCCAGGTTCTCCAGCTCCGCTTCCTTATCTCACAGAACCGCCCCCGGAACCGCCCTGCTTCCTTAAGCTTTCTTTCGGGGTTCTATCCCACAGCCTCCCAGTCACCTTTGTGGTGGTCTCAGTCATCTCTGCATCACCCAAGGTCCACAATGTGTGCTGGGAGGAGACAGAACTGACGTTATTTCCCCAGACTCTAAGTGCCAGAATTCATGGAAGAGGCAGAGTGATATTGATAATACATATTTTAAAATTTTAACGTATCCATATTATAATGATTTTCAAAGTCCTAGGCTTTGTGAGCATTTCCAGTGGTGTATACATGAACTCTTTAGGTTTTTAACAGGGGAAACGTATATAGTTTGCTAAGACAATGTGCTAAGAATCACAATGATCCCTTGGTGTTCACTGGGGATTGGTTACCGGCCCCTTTCTCTGCTCTTAGATATCTAAATCTTCAGATATTCAAGTTCTTTATAGAAATGATGCAGGCAGGTTTTTAATGTAAATTATACACTTCCTTCATATACTTTATTTCAGCACTAGATTCCTTATTAAACCTAATACAGCATGAATGGTATATAAATAATTGCTGTGCTGTATCATTTATGTACATGCGTTTCTAGATGGCTCGAAATGTGTCACAAAACAAAATCCAAAGTCATGACTCTGGGAACATGAATGGCAGTAATGAAGGGAGGTTGATAAGGATGGGAGGGAGATGAGAGAGGGCGGGGGATAGTCTAATCAGAATATATTGTATGCATGTATGAAAATGTCAATTAACATGCTAATAATAAGAAAATAAAATCCTTAAAAAGAAATTTAATTAAAAAATTAAAGTCTGCATGTCTTTAGTATTGATACAATTAGAAAAACACTTTTGATTTGAGGTTGGTTGAATCTACATAAGCAGAACACGTGGAGGGTGAGGCACTCAGCGGAGGGCGAGGTAAATTCCATACTCCCCAGTTAGATTAAATTCTGCCTTCCCCCACCTACGATCATTTCTGAGAACTGTCTCTTAGTTATACTTGGGTGTTATCTGTAGCTTTCCATGAACTCATTTCTAGTCCTTGGCTTGAACCACTGATGCTGTAGTTGGAGGTGATGAGATGCTAGATCCTAAATTGGTGTCAGGTATCACCGCTCTACCCTCGCTTCCAGGGCGGGGTAAAGAGCCTCAGTGAGCTTTCATAAGAATCAAAGCTCTTGGCTGAAAAAAATACTGCATCTTTTTGCTGTGGTTGTTTAATTTTGCATGAAATGAGCTCTTTATCCATTTGAGGAGTTTCCAAAGGTTTTAGATATTTGGGAACCAGAGACTCAGACACATGGCTTTGTAAGTTGCATAAAAAAACTATAAAAATGATTTTACTAAATCTCAGATTTCCCAGAAGTTTTTCCAACCTGCCTGTAAAGGTGGTGAATGGGAAAAGTCGATGTCCCTTGTGCAGTGTGGGTTGCCTCATCCTTTTTTTGTTTGTTTGTTTGTTTTGTTTTGTTTTTTGTTTTTCAAGACAGGGTTTCTCTATGTAGCTTTGCACCTTTCTTGGATCTCGCTCTGTAGACCAGGCTGGCCTCGAACTCACAGAGATCCACCTGCCTCTGCCTCCCGAGTGCTGGGATTAAAGGCATGCGCCACCACCGCCCGGAGCCTCATGCTTTTGTCCCAGTAACAGGGCCCCAAAGAAAGGAGCACAGAGCACACAAGCCACGTGTCAGCCTTCTGCTGAATGAGACAGCAAACCAGGGGCAGTGAGCGCTGTGTTAGCAGTGGCAGTCAGAGTAGTTACAATACACCCATCTTTAGTCTTCTTCGTGAAAGGTCACCTGCCGTGGGCTGGGCAGTACTGTAATATCAGGCTAACCCCAAAGAATACAGACAAAACCCCCTGCTCCCGACAGACAAGCTATGTAGTCTTGACTCTTTCATTCATCATCTCCAGATGAGTTAAATTGACGACAGGTATCACCGCTCTACCCACGCTTCCTAACTTATCAGAGTCAGGAAACTTTTCTTTAAAACAAGGATTAAAGATATGGTTTGTAAGTTTTACCTTTGACAATGTCCCTGATTTTGCTGCCCTTAAAATCAGTTCTTCATAAAGAGTACATGGTTATGTGGAAAATGTCTCCTAGGTTATAACGTTCAGTGATAAGAAGGATATTAGAGTTGTCTATGCGTTCTGTCTGAAGTTGGCGTAGCCCCCCTCCCCTCACGGAGTTTATTTGGGAAGTGGGATGACGGGAAATTCTTCTGTGTTTTACTTTTCTGCATTTTCTCACTTTTTGTGGCAGTCATGCATGACTTTTGTAATAGAATGACACATATTCATTAAAAGAAAATTATTCCCTTCCATCTTTATAGTCTTTAAGCTTTCCTAGAGTCTCTCATTAAGATACACCTGGGATGAATCAGTCTCTAAGCCATTATCAGCGAAGACTTGAAAGATAAACACCTGGGGAGGAGAGCCAAAATGGTGCCCGGAGGGGGAAGCTGGGTGGGTGGGTGGGGAGACAAATCAAATGTCAGCCCAGAACGTGTTCCCCCCTCCTACATCACCGCCTTCAGCAGCTCCTGGCATCAGTTGGGATCAGAGCAAAGACTGCATTAGGCTTTGTTCATTACACCCCACTTACAAGTCAGGAACTGAGCTCAGCCACATTAGAGGGTTGCTTTCAGAAGGGAACAGCGTGGGCAGGATTCAAACCCCGGTCAGTTACCTGGAGATCTCTGATGGGCTGCCTGCCTAGAGCTTCCACAGAAGCCCTCAGTGCCTGCCTGTAGAATCTCCAACGGTTCTGAGGAGGGCTGGGGACTGGCAGCCGTGTGCCTTGAGTGCTTGAGTTAGAAGTGATTTATAAGAAATGACTCTGGGTCAGTTGTTAAAAATATCACTAAATGTTACTATAATTTTGATGGATTGGTTAGAATGCTCTTTATTGGTTCATTAAGAAATTAGAAAAAATATCTTCTTCAAACTACAATGCATGGTTTCAGTTTAGCAAAAAAATGCTGTTTTGGATGGCAGTGAAGAATGTATTCCGGTCAAATAGACTTTCCTCCAAGCAGAAGGCGTTGTTTGTGGGTGTGTACAAACACATACAAACACGCACCCGTGCAGACCTTTTCCAGAATGAGTTCAACATTTACTCCAAAGTGTCTTACTTTTCACAACTTTAATTTAGTCCTTGCGTCTCTAGGTCTTGCTTGACTGTGAGTTTAATCAAATCTTAGCACACAGGGGAGGCATTGCTCTGCCTTTGTCCGTGGACTGATCCAGCCAGCCCTTGGCTGACTATATTCTTTACCAGCCAGAGACCTTAGAAGTGATAGGCCACTGTGTACAGGGGGTAAAGTCACAGGAGGTTGAGTGGGCTGGCTCTGTTTGCAAATATCCAGAGGTCACATAGTGTGGGGTGGTTGGTAATGCTACGTAGTTCCTACTTCAGAATCGGATAGAATGGCTAGTTAGCGCACTCAGCCATAGGCCTGTCTGAAAGCTGGGGCTCAAGGTCTGCTTCCCAATGCTGGACATCAGGGACAACGAAAGCACCCAGCATCGGACGCTTGATGAGAGCGAAGGATGAAACTCAAGTCACATGGGTTGGTGGGCTTCTCTTCTTCATCTTTTAATAAGAAGGACACTCAACGAAATCTTTGCATGAAAATAGCCTAAAGTTTGACTGCTTGGCTTTTTAGCATGGAATTCTAAGTAAACATGGGTGAAATACAACTTGTCAGCACAAAAATACCGCCTGTCATAGTCATTTGTGTATAAAATATGAGCCCCAGGTTTGGACCATATGGTTACATGAGTTCTAATTTACGTGGCATCGTCTTAAGTCAGCAGAACTCGTCCTGGCCTGCCTGTGGGAGGTGGAGTCAGCACCTCACCCACTGAAGTGAGAAAGCTCCCTGGGGTTCGGCCAGTTCTGCTGCTGCTATACACATCAGAGATTTGCAGGGCAACGCCGGACTCTCCCCAAGACGACTGAGCCCTTCCTGTCTGTGGCATGGCTGACCAGGCTGTCCCTGCAATTAACTCTCAACATCGGACATGTGAAATTGAAAAATATTAAACCTCACAGCTTGTGACTTCTCCGTTCCTTCTGTTCCCACTGGGGGGAAGGTAACACAATCTTCTGCCCCAGATGGGGCAGGGAGAGCGGACGTTTGGACGCCATTTCAGAGCAATGTTTAATGAAGTGAGAAAATGCACTCGTAGTGTTGGGCTCCACGGCACATGCACGCAAGCCCAGAAGTGCACAATGGATGTATTTTGTGATTTAGACCGTGAGCCACAGATGCCAAAGAAATGCCGTCGAAAGAAAAATCAGACTTGAGAGTCCAAGCTGAGCCAGAAACAGATGTAATTTTTTGTTACTTAAAAAAGAAATTCTTCAATGCCCTCCTCTCTGTTCCCCCAAGCTGTGTCCTGTCACTGTCTTAGATGACCTTTCAACAGCGTCTGCCTGGGACACTTTTAGCAAGCGGGTTGGAGCATGTGACCCTTGACTCTCCTGCACATTCTTTGGGGAGCCCGAGGGCTCTCCAGCTGCCCTCTGGGTGGTCTCTTCAGTCGGGGTTACTGATGTCTGAGCCTGATAAGCCAGCAGACCAGGGACCCTAGATTATCCTTTGCGAGTGAAGCATGAAACACAGCTCACCTTGAGGGCCCAGCCTGGAGCAGCTGCTCACAGTGGGAGGCTGAGGGCAGTTGGCTTGTTTTTTGGGCAGGTGTGGAGGATACTCTTGCTTTTGAGGATTTTTTTTTTTTCGTGCCTTGTTGTCCTTAGTGGACAATGAACTCCTTCTAGCGTTGACATGTGACCTAAGATGGTACCTGTACTCAAAACAAAAACAAGGATAGATCCAAATCTTAAGGAAACACAAGAGTGAGATTTGAAATCCATGGTCGCTTTGGAAGAGTAAACGCCACAGCCTGTTTACTTTTAGGAGGGGGTGTAGTCCAACGAGGATATTAAGGTCATGACAGATGGACCCGAAAGACAACAAAGAAAGTAAGTCTAGCAACTGTTTCGGCTAAGAGATGAGTCATCCATACAGGGAAGAGACCTTGTTGAGTGTTTGCCAAGTTCCAGCATTTGCTAGGTGTGGCTCCTCGGGATTTGCCACAGGCTGGTGAAGGCGTATCAGTGTTTCTGGTTTAAAATGAAGCCACTGAAGGCACCAACACAGGCATTGCTCTCCAGCACGACGTTAATGAGCGACGGAAGCACAGGACTCAGCTTTCTCTGAATCCAAGTTCTGTGCGTTCTCTCAGGTTGCTGCAGTAAGAGCCGCTGTGGGGTTCAGTGCATGAAAGTGCTCGCTGCCTGACACCCCAAGTTTGGTCCCCAGGACCCGACTCCTGCAAACTATCCTCTGACCTCCACATGAGCCCACTGTACACACACACACACACACACACACACAGACACATACAACACACACACACACACACACACACACGCACACACACAGACACATACAACACACACACACACTGTAATTTAAAAAAAAAAGAAAAGAAAACCTGGGGTGAATGAGTGACTATTGATTGTTGTTTAAAATTAAGGCACCCCATCTTCACTTCCAGTGACAAGCTAGAACTTATTGATTGGAAACAAAGCATCTTACGTGGATGAGTTTTTAGCACAAAGAAGTCCAACTCTTTCTGATCCCTTTAGAAGGAGTTTGCTTATTGATAACACCCTTCTCTCCTGATGCCCACATGCTGTAAAACCCATCCAGGGGGATTCACCTGGCTCACAGATTGTCTGTTCCATGACATTTGCTCTTAAATTTCACCATTCTCTAACTTTGTTCACTGCTTGGACTCTGTGTCTCAGCCATTGTTCTTTTCTCCTCTCTCTCCTGGTCCCAACATGGTGTGCCCTTCCTCTTCTGGCACCCACCCAGCTGTCCTCAAGGTCGTAGTTCCTGGTGTCTGTTTCCAGGGCTCACAGGCTGCCTCTTTCCCTGACCTCCTTTTCAGTGCTGGGCACTCACTGTCCTTTATCTACCCCATAGTGTTAGTTCCATGGTTGCTTTTATGAATTAAAATAGCCTGATAATGGAGGGGGTGTTTCTGCTGCCTCGAGAAGTGATGTTGCACATCATTGTGATATGGCGATACTCTTGAGCTAGTGAAGGTCAAGACCAAATGACTATACTTCTAACCTCTGTGTTTGGATGGGGGGGGATGCTGCTTCTTTCTGTCATCCAAGGAACTTCCTGTGTATGTTCTAGATAAGCCGGAAGTGCCTTCATCAGACACGGAGATGAGGAATGTGCTTCTTGGGTCTTCTTAAAGTCTTTGTTATTCAGGGAGGCCATCTTCTCCATGTTTCCTAAGATGAACGTTTATTCATGGAGGCCATTTTCTCCACGTTTCCTAAGATGAATGCTCCTTGGCAAAGGTGGTGTATTGACAACTAAAAGTCTTATTCTGAGGATATGTGAGTAGTTTTCAATAATGTTTTTTTACCACACAAAATGGCATTTTCCACAAAAACCTTCTTTTCTTTTGGCTTGCAAATGGAACTTATTTTTCTAATTCATCTGCTAATTTCTCAAAGACATATTGTTATCATGTGACAAGGTGAGATTTGGAGTCAGGCATTTCTCAACTGATGCTTCAACTCTGAGCCCCTATGCAGAGGTTAGGTTGGAATAAGCATTGGTCTGAACCACACAAAGATGCCAGTGTTTGACTTTTCTGTTTTAAAACAAGGTCTTATTATGTGGTCCAGGCCAGCCTTGAACTTCTCCTATCCCAGCTTCTTGAATGCTGGGAATATAGGCAAGCACCCCCTGCACTCATGATTTTTGACTTCCAGAAATTGAAATTGTGTATGGCTCCATCAAATAACGTAATAAAACGGTGTCTCTTAGATTGACAACATAATGGAAGACAGAACTGATGCTTTGTATGTGGGTTGACACAGGCTAGCTTTATCCTGGGAAACCTGCACCTTCTGGAAGACATCTGCACTAACTGAGGTTCCCGCTATTAGCCAGTATGATCTAGGCACACTGAATTGGGGAAATCAACTGAGGAAACACTGAACTGGGTGATTGATATGAATTCTGTTTGATGTAATTCTTCTCAAGCTTAGCATATGTTCTAAACAGGATTCTGGAGTCCTTTCTTTTTTCATCGTCTAGTTCTTCATCCCCAAGGGAAATTTTCAAGAAGGAGAGAGCAGACAGTTGGGAGAAAAGCCTCCAGCATGGCATGTGTGCTGTCTGGGGGAAGACTAAGACTGCCAATCATTTCTGGTTAGATGAAGGCTTCACATACGGGGGTTATCGCTATCACCACCCTCACCAAAATGGCCAGCACATCTCAAAGTTTATAGAACTCTTGCATAGAGTAGACTCACCTCACTTTCTGGGAGGACACGTTATTAGTTTCTTAATTTTAAAAGTGAGGAAACCAAGTGATACTCAAGTTTGCATAGGGAGATTGTTGGCTCTTGAGTAACACTGGTCGATAGAACCTTCTGCCATGATTAAAATATTCTCTGCCTGTCCTCTTCAACATGATCCAACATGATAGCATTGTCTGCATGTGGATGCTGGACACAGAAAGTGTGCTAATATGACTAGACCTGTGAAGATGAGATGACATTCAGATTTCAGCCGAAACAGTCACGTGAGGCTAGGGGACGCTGCATTGGAGAGTGCGGCTCTTGAACTCATGTTTTCTGTCCTTTTTTTTCTTTTGGCTTGATGCAGGAATTCCGGAGAATGAAGGAAATGGCTACATCTCTGCCCTCTGATTTTGATGGATCCTAGTTTCTTCCAGGGGATGATGGGGGTTGCATCTAAAGCTTGCACAGGCTCCTTATGGGAAGGCAGTTGGATTTTACACTGATTTCCCAGGAATGCCAAACTACATTGTTCCCCTAAACAACCGCTTTGATAGGTTAAACCAGATTCTGGCAGTTTCTTTCCAGCCATATGGTATCATGACAAACATGACTAATTCCTGCTCTGTTTGTTCTGAATCGTGTTAATCTGCCAACTGGTTAGCGCCCATTATAAAGCAGCTTTTATCTGGAGATTCTCATTAGCATGTGAAATTAGTCCAAGCCTAAACTTCATTTTGCCAAATCTTCCCTCAGGCTGCTCTTGAGATAGGGTCTGCTCACAATTGAGCTTTTGTTTCCTACTGTCAGGCTATGCCCAGAAGGTCAATTAGCGTTTTTCTTCCTCCTTCTTCTTTTATAAATCAGATACTTGGTGTTTATTTGCTGTTATCTAAATTCTGGTGGAGCTAGTCTGTCTTTCTATGTGTTCTGCTTCTGTGGTAGAGAAATATATCTTTGTTTGCTCCCAAAGATAATTCTTATTACATCATTTGGCTCAATAAAGACTGACTTATAAATATTCTTCTGTGAGAGTTCACCTGACTCCCTGACACACATCTAATGATCCCTCAGTATCAAAACCTTCCAGGATTACGGCCAAACCTTCTCAATGTGCCTTTTCACACTTGCACTAGGAGTGGCAGCTAACACAAAGAATCAGAAATGATTAAAATTCAGAAACAAGGTTTTAACAAAGAAGATAGGCATGGGTATGCTGTACCCCTAAAAAGTTATGTATTCTTTCTCTTAGAATTACTCTATTAGTTTTAAAGAAATAATTCATGTTAATTGAAATTTTTTGGGATAATTATCCTAAAATCTCTTGAATGTATAAAAGTTTAAAAATATGATTTTGAAAAATTAGAGACGGCTAACTCTTAGTTTAAGGACATTAAAAGCATTGATAGATAGATAGATAGATAGATAGATAGACAGATAGACAGACAGATTTCTATTATCATTTTCTAAGCAGGAAAGATATCATAATACTGAAAGAGAAGGGGAAACTCTCGGAACAAGCGTGTGAAGTAGACAGGTTCAGCTCTAGGAAAACCACCACCTACCACAGGTCCTGCTTTTTCTCCTCTTTGACTCAGATCAGGGAAGATTATATTATAGCTGCGGAACCCAGGTACCGCAAATAGAATGAACCCCCACCCCACCCCACACTTTGCCTGGGCTCTCCTTGGGTTGCACTTCATTGGAATAACCTCAGCTGTCTCAGAAGAAAAATGCATCTTCGCTCAGACTCCCTGCTGCTCCTGCCTTGTCTACCTAGTTTTTGAAACCTTCCTAAAAGCAAAAGTAATTGCAAGTGATATGGTAGGATTTTCTTCGTTATCTTGATATCTCTGGGAAAAAAAATACTGATTAGTGCAACCAAACAAGATGAGACATAACCTGAAACGTCACTCATTTAAGAATACAACTTTCTCTGCCCCTCATGAAGCATTACTGAGTAGCAGGTCATATTATAGGAAACTGGATCAGAGCACTTTTGTTGGAACTAGAGATTAACTTGTTCTTAGTAGCTCTGGAGGATTCTGAGTGTTAGTTTTACCATCTGTAAAATGGGAGCACCAACACCTTCCCACCTGTTACAGCTCATGTGAAGGTAAACTGTCATCTGGTTGGCGCTGGATCTGGACCACAGTGAGGGTCCAATGAGTGCCAGCTGTTACAGCTTCTATTGACGGACACTGGACACAGGGTGGAGGGTAAAGGAGCCTTTGTGTTCTCATTGTATGGGGCGTATTGTCACCACTTATTGAGCCTCAGTTCTGCTCATCACAGACAGTGGGTAGATTCTCTTTGGGAATGGGACATGGGGTCTTCCCAGGGCAAATGTCAGGCGCTTTGATGTGTTGCTGGGTCAGTCAGCTTCTGGGAATCTCCCGAGCACTCAGCGTCGCCTCCCACTGAATGCCGTCTGAGGTACAGCATCCAAGAGGAAGGAGCTGAAAGGCTTCAGTGTGGGTGGGACTCCTGGAGAAGGCACCCGAAGAATGTAGGGGGCCAGCTCCGCATTCATCAATCTCCCATTGTGAAGGGTCCCAGATTTGAGATGTTCCCTGAGTGTGGTATAAGGCTGAGCTTTCAGAGAGGACAAGTTCTAGAAAAAGATCCTGTTGTCATTTGGGGGAAATTAGAGATATTTTAATTCCCTTGTTTTTATCGCGGTTTTGCTTTGCTGGAGGGCAGAGTGAAGGAGGCAGCAGAGCCAGCCTAGCTGAGGGAATTCTGCTGATCCAGCTCACAAACCCTCTGCTCCGTCCACTCGCGTGCCTTGTGATCAGCGCGAATGCTCTCCTTTCTGTCTTTGCCTATCACCGCTGGTGTGGTTCCTGCTGGGGGAATCTGGTTAATGGAAGCAGACCACTTTCACTACCAGTGACAACCTCTTGTGTTTTCTTGGTTATTGTCACCATCAGCAAAGGACTGCTGGCCGTCTGTAGTGCCCCAGATGGCGGTATTGGATTCTAGATGCCCAGGCTGATTAAATATTTGGGCTGTAACTTGGGCAAATCCCCCCTTAGCTTCAGTTTTCCTACCTTTAAAAAGGGAAGCTAATGTGACACCAAGCTTGTGTGGGGTTTGGGAGGGACAAAGGCAGCCGTGCTTGCAAAGTATGAGCACAGTGCTCATCAGAGTTGGCCTGGAACAGTGCATGTTGACTGTGGAATAGTCAAGGAGACTCAGGCTGGGGATTGTCTCAACAAATTCTGAGCACTTCCTCCAGACCCCATTTCCTCCCTGAGATACTTAAGAAGCTCTGTGGCCCTCTCGATGCCCACCTTGCAGTCAGTGACCAAAGGAACAATCTCCCCCTCCAAAGCATAACGTCAAAGAGTGGGGCCTTCTTATATTTGAAGATACTGTGTTGTTCTGAGATTTTTCTATTTGTGGTGAAGAGTGTTGGAAAGAGATAGGATGTTAGCAAGACCATTGAGAAAATCAGAAGGGGCTTCTCACTCACCACACAGGGGTAGGTCTTGTACCCACTCTAATCAAACCTCTTCACATCTAACCTATGTTCTTCTTATGGCTAAGTCAGGTCTCATTTGGAGGTTGTTGGTGGGCTGTAAACCCTAGCCTGCCCTCTTGCTTGTGAACTGAGGAACAAAGAGGCAAAGAAATGCTTTAAATTAGCAACAAATTCAAGAACCTAAGGCTTGTCTGTCAATAGCCAGTATCCTTTGAGTTTTCTAAGGTGACAGATCATGTCTTCCACAGTTTTTGTTTTGTGATTGTCTTAGTTACTTTTCGATTACTGTGATATGACACCATGACCAAGGCAACTTACAGAAGAAAGAGTTAATTGGGGGCTTACAGATTCAGAGATTGAGTCCACGGCCATTTTGACCATCATGGCGGAGAGCGTGGCAGCGGGCAGAAAGGCATGATGCAGAGCAGTAGCTGAGAACTCACAGCTGATCCACAAACACAAGGCAGAACAAGGCACAGGAAATGGCATAGAGTTTTGAAACCTCCAAGGCTACCCCAAGAGACACACATTGTCCAGAAAGGCCACATCTCATAATCCTTCCTAAAAAATACCACCAGCAGGGTATCAAGTATTCAAATCTATGAGCCTATGGGGGCCATTTTCAGTCAAACCATTGCAGTAATCAGTATTTATGGGATTTGCCATTAGACGTCCATAACTGTCTACCAGAGTCTGTTTTTTTGTGTGTGTGTGTGCGTGTGCGTGCGTGCGTGTATGTGTGTGTGTGTGTGTGTGTGTGTGTGTGTGTGTGTGAATGCACATGGTGGACATGTTTACAAGTACGTGTGCAATTGCATGTGGAAGCTAGATGGCAATGTTGAGTGTCTTCCTGGGTTGCTCTCCACTTTATTTAGAGTCAGGGTCTCTCTCTAAACCTACTGCTGGCCAATTGTCTAGTCTAGGTAGCCAGCTTGCCCCGAGGATCCTGTCTTCACTTCATAGAGCATTGAGACTAGGCCATGCCCACCTAGGTTTTTATTATTTTTATTTATTTATTTTATTTTTTTTTTTTGATTTTTCGAGACAGGGTTTCTCTGTGTAGCTTTGTGCCTTTCCTGGAACTCACTTGGTAGCCCAGGCTGGCCTCGAAATCACAGAGATCCGCCTGGCTCTGCCTCCCGAGTGCTGGGATTAAAGGCGTGCGCCACCACCGCCCGGCGGTTTTTATTTTTATTTATTTTTATTTATTTATTTATTTATTTATTTATTTATTTTTTTTGGTTTTTCGAGACAGGGTTTCTCTGTGTAGCTTTGCGCCTTTCCTGGGACTCACTTGGTAGCCCAGGTTGGCCTCGAACTCACAGAGATCCACCTGGCTCTGCCTCCCGAGTGCTGGGATTAAAGGCGTGCGCCACCACCGCCCGGCGGTTTTTATTATTTTTAATGTGGGTGCTGAGGATCCAAACTTGATGCTTTGTCCTTGTACAGTAAACACTTTATCCACTGATCTATCCCTCAAGCCCAGGTATCTGTGCTTCATTTTCATTTTTCTTGTTAAAAATGATTACACTGTAAGGATGCAGTAGAAAACTTTCTTTTTTTTTAACGTGTGTTTTTTTTGTATGTATTTGTGTGTATGTATGCAGGTGCTTATGCGTGTATGTGTGTAGTTGTGTGTGTGTATGCAAGTGCTTATGTGTGTACAGATCAGAGTTTGATATTGAGTGTCTTCCTCAGCTGCCCTCCCTCCTGTTTTTTGGGATAGGGACTCTCACTCAACCTGGAACTTAGTAGTTCTGCTAGACTAGCTGGCCACTGAGCTCCAGGGGTCTGACTGTCTCCACCTCCCCAGGGCTGGAGTTACAGGTACCTGGCTTTTTGCATGGTTCCAGAGCGCACAAACTCCCATCCTCATGCTTGTCCAGCAGGCACTTTACTGATTGAACTCTCTTCTTAATTTCCCTATGACTTTCAGTTGGGTGCCCATCAAGTCTTCCAAGGGATTCCCCTCTGCGACTGTTACATCAGAGGACATTGGGCCCTGTGGTCATCAGGTTATCTGAGGCCTTGTCTTTGAGGATAATTGGGCAAGCTTGGCAAGGACCTGGGGTGTCCATCCATTTTTCTTTTCTTTTCTTTTTCTTTTTTCTTTTTGGTCATTCATCACAAGAGACTCTGATAGAGCCAGGTCCTGAAGCAGGGCCCTGTGGTCATCAGGTTATCTGAGGCCTTGTCTTTGAGGATAATTGGGCAAGCTTGGCAAGGACCTGGGGTGTCCATCCATTTTTCTTTTCTTTTCTTTTTCTTTTTTCTTTTTGGTCATTCATCACAAGAGACTCTGATAGAGCCAGGTCCTGAAGCAGGGGGATAAAGCTCTTTCTCAGTGATAACTTCCCTTACACGTACATCATCCTTCCTCCCCTGCGGATGATAATAAATTCCCCCATGGCCCAGAAGCCAGAGCCTCCCTTTTCTGAAGGAGGAAGCGTTTGAGAAAGACTTTGAAGGATAAGAAGTCCAGCCTGGTACAATTCCCAGGGATGTAATTTAACAGTGACTGATGGTTCATTGTGTGCTGGTTGAGTGTCAGAATAAAGACAAATGGGAACTGGAGAAAGATCTCCCTGAAACTCCCCTTCAGCACAGGGGCTCTGTAGAGCCCACAGGGTGGGCCACTGGGCCCTGGGAAGGGCAGTCATTAGTTAATAGGTACTCACAGAGCTTATAAAATGTTTTATTAAACGACAAACTCCTAAACATTATACAGGGTCCTATTTTGTGGTCCATATGCTGACTGAATTCCCAGATGACTTTAATGAGCAAATGGCAGCCTATTAAAATTACAGTAGTTTTGCAAAGAAAATAGCTCCCCAGGGGAGGACAAGAAAACACACCAGGCTGCTACTGTGTTGATAGTTGTCCCAGGAGCTCCTTCCTCCTTCCCCCAAGATCGCTGGTGGGAACAAATCTGCTGTTGTAAGAAGTGTCTGCTCCCACTCGGCCCATCCTCCTGGGTCTGAGAGATGCTGCTTGCTCTCACTAATCAGCCTCTGGTCTTGCTGACCTTGAAGCAATGAAGAAAACAACTCCTTAATGTGTGTTTTGCTTAATCAAGGAAACTTGCGTTGCCAGCCATTGGAAAGAAAGAACTTAGTGTCTCCATTTTGATATACAGAGCTCAACTTTCTCTTCAATAGAAGATGGGGGAAAGCAATGGCATTAATTCTACCTCACTATCAAGCTGCAAGTTATAGTTGCTATTCTGTTAAAGGTGTGGTAATCTCTGGTTTGTGTTAACGATCACTGGGGTTTTTTATTTTATTTTATTTATTTATTTATTTGGTTTTTCGAGACCGTGTTTCTTTGTGTGACAGCCCTGGCTGTCCTGGAACTAGATTTGTAGACCAGGCTGGCTTCGAACTCACAGAGATCCACCTGCCTTTGCCTCCCTCCCGTGCTGGGATTAAAGGTGTGCACTACCACGCCCAGCTTTCTTTTTTCTTTTCTTTTCTTTCTTTTTTCTTTTCTTTTCTTTCTTTCTTTTTTTTTTTTTGCTTTGTTTCACCTCCAGGAAAAGCATTATTTTGGGTGTACTCCAGGGCAGTTCCAGATCTCCTTCCATTTTTTTTTTTTTTTTTTAACTCTTGCCATTAAAGGTAAGAAAGGCACTCTGAGAGGCAGCAGAGTGAACACCCATCACGCTAAGGGACATCACATTATTGTAACCTGATGAACTTTCTGTGAAACTGAAAATATTTTATATCTGCACTGCCCAAGAGGTAGATTCTAGGGTCTTGATTTCATCTGTGGCATTGTCCTCTTTCTATCTGTCTGTTGGCTTCCTACTGTCCTCAGGAAAAAGTCCAATGTTCTTACTTATCATGTTAGTCTAAGTTCTTAAAAATTGTATTTGTTTATTTTATGTGTATGAGTGTTTTGTCTCATTAAACCTGGGTCCTCTGGAAGAACAACCAGTGCTCTTAACCACTGAGCCATTTCTCCAGACCACAGTAAAAGTTCTTAGTTGTAAGAAAAAGAGGTGAATTCTGTAGGATGTAGACAGCAGGAAAAGTCACTAAAGGGATATAGATGAAGGTACAAAACCCAGCAGGTCATAGGAACAGGCTCATGAAACAGTCAGGTGCGAGCAGTTTGGGGAGCCGCTAAAACCATAGCCACTTGGCGAGGACAGTGAGTATGTCTTGCAGACCATTCTAGGCCACGGTGTTGGTGACTCTGCCCCATGAGATACTGGACCCTCTTCTGAAATGAGGCCCTTTGTTACCCTTTGATGATTCACCATGGCTCATGCTTCTTTCCCAGTGGCTCCCTGTTTGACAGTGGGCCAGCACACCTGATTGCCCTTCTTTTTGTTTTCAGAGCACAGGCTTTATCTTTCTCCTTGCTCTGGTCTCTGCCTGCAAAGCTCTGTCGCACTACTTTCTGTGGCTAGTCAGTCATCACCCAGCCCTTTTTAAAAAGTTCTCCTCTTGCAGGGGGGAGGGGCTTGGTCCTGCCTCAACTGAATGTACCAGGCTTTACTGTCCCCCACCATGGGAGAACTTACCCTTTTGGAAGAGGGGAGGAGGGGTGGGTTGGGGGGTTGGGTGGGAGTGTGGGGAGCGGGAGGAGTGATGAGAGGGGGATCTGTAGTTGGTATGTAAAATGAATAAAAATTTTTTTAATTAAAAAAACAAAGTTCTCCTCTTTGCTGAGGCTTTCTCTGACCATCTACTCTGAGTCCCTAGTGTCTCCACCATACATTCTCTAATCTCTATTACAACACCTTTTATTGCCACCCCAGCGCTTGCCAAATGCGGTGCATGTCCTTAGTGATTATTTGTTCCTCCCATCCCTGGCCCTTCGGTGTTGAGAGCCATGGTCCTCCACACCCAGCTCAGCATTGCACCTCGAGCACCTTCAGCAGGATGCATCCCAGAGTGACAGGCCACAGTGTTACTTCAGGGTGTAGTCACTGAAAATCCTCAACACCGCCATCATCCCTGATAACACGTCTTTGTATGTGATGATGCTTTAGTGTTCCTCTCTAGCGTCTCATTTGCTCCTTAAAAATGAAGCCACGGACAGGTATCTAAGCATCTTTGGAGTACAGAGCACAGTGACTACTGCACGTGATCCTCATTGATCTTGGCGCTATGGCCTTGTAGATTGCTTGTTTTGTTACATTAGGATAATTGTTGGATTTTTATTGGTGAGGTGCTGACAGTCTAAACATCAAGAGTCTTCTAAAAATCAGTCAGTGGTCTTTACTATGATGAACTATTATCAAACACTCAGAAAACCAGGCCAGCTTCCCATCCTTCCGCACCCTGCCTACTCCCGGGTGGAGCCAACATAGAGGTGCCAATCTTCTCAGCTTCTGCTTCTGGGCAAGAGCCTGCTCATAAGCCATTTGTATTCTGGTTCTTACTGTGATATTGTGGAATAATCTTTTTGTATATTTGCCAAGGGGCCTACTGATTGGTTTAAAAAAGAGCTGGATGGCCAATAGCTAGGCAGGAAGAGGTTAGGTGGGACTTCAGGTCAGAGAGAGAGGAAAAGGAGATGAATCTAGGTGCAAGAGAGATGCCAGAGGAGATGGAGAGGAAGCAGAACATGCAGAAGGAGAGGTAAAAGCTATGAGCCTCGTGGCAGCATGTAGATTAATAGGAATGGGTTAACTTCAGTTATAAGAGCTAATGAGACAAGCCTAAGCTAAGGCCAAGCTTTCATAATTAATAAGAAATCTCCATGTGGTTATTTGGGAGCTGGCAGTACAGAAAAAGACTTGTTACACTGTGACATTCTGCTCTTTTAGTCTCAGGAGTGCATCTCATTTCCCCTTAATACCTTGACACCCTATTTTTTTAAAATCAGCTTATGGAATCAATGCCAACAACACTGAAATCCTCAGTATCCTAATGGTCACTGGCCAGATTTGTTCTAGCTGTAAGGAGCTGAGAGGAGGCTGTAGACTTTCCCAATCCTGTTCCTCCCTTGGGAAAGGACCGGCTTTGATTTGAATACTGGTTGAATGTATGTTGATTTTTTGAATTCATGCTTTAAAATCACACTATTAGATTTGTATCACTCAATTTAGCTTGCTTGGTTTGTGCTGCTTCTCATTTTATTCAGTCACTGCTGTGGTAGTCAGTCTTCTATCTCTGCACGCTGCTACAACAAAAACAGAGACATCACTAGAAAAGAAAACCACAGGCCAAAAGCTCTCATAAGTGTATTGCAATCTTCAGCAAAACATTAACACATTAAGTGTAATAATATGTCAAGATTTTGATGTATCAGGGCCAAGTGGGTTGCTTTCCAGGAGTGCCAGGCTGGCTGAAGGACATGACTTACCTTTCAGGAGCAGGTGTAAGATACCACGTTAGCTGACTAAAGAACAAAAACTATGTCATCTACTTGACAGACACAGAAAAGTCTTCTGACAAATTTGATATTCAAGGTAAGAACTCTGAAAATTAGGAATAGAGAGGCTTTCCCAACCCAAGAAAGGTCATCTGTGAAAAGCGTCTAGGTAGCTTTGTAGATGGTGAAGGATTCAAAGATTTCCTCTAAAGGTTGGGAATGAGGCAAGGTGGCCGCTTGCCCTCTTATTGATTGGAAATTGTGAAACAACCAACAAAAAACCCAAACTCTCCATATGTTGATGAAGAGGACAGAAAAGCTTTCTATTTGTAAATTATATAACTGTCTACAAATGAAATCCCAAAGAATATATTGGAGCACTCCTGGACCTAAAAATAGATTTAGCAATGTTACAGGGTACCAGAGCAGCAGAGGAAGACAGTTACGCTCCTATGGCCCAACACTGAGCAACTGTGGACATCAGAGCCAGGATTCTCACTGTGGAAGAGAGAAGCTGCAGACTGGGGAGGTGGAGGATGCCAGGATGACCTGTGTGGTGCTGGCCTAGATTCACAAATATCAGCAGAAGTCACCAGTCACTGGACAGGGGTAGTAGATGTGGGTTAGTACGAGTACTCACAGTCCAGCTCTGCCTCCTAAGACAGCCTGGGAAGAGTGGGATGCCTGAGGAATCCACACACCATTTTAATTTTAAGATACTATTCTCCAGTGAAAGAAACCAAATGTTCTTGGGAAAATGGCTAATTCTAGGGCTTGTGTCGTGAAACAGTAAGATGAGCATTGAGCATTCTGCGTATCTTCTGATGTCAAAATGGTTAAGGAAGGGGGCTGGGTAAGGAAGGGGTGAGACACTTTAAAAGGATGTGGGATTCAACCTGAAATAATTTCCAAAAGTCAATTCTGGAAAATTTGAGAAGCAAACTAAATAATGACAGTACTGGATTATTACCCAAAGAATAAAGTAAATATCAACAGATTCTATAGATACAAATACAAGATTGAATAAGTAAGTACATGGGAGAGAAGGGTCAATGATTCCTCACAGAAGAATTTCAATAACTGAACATAGAGGGAGTGGGGGAATAGAAACCGGCCATTAGAAGCCCACAGTGATGATTTCTGCAGGTACAGTTCCTGGAGGCAGGCTAAAAATAGTGGATAAAATGTTAAACAGAAATTGCATATTTGCCTAACCTCAGAGTATCTTCCCTTAACGCATTTCATGCTTTTGTGATTTTAACACGGACCTACAGATTCCTCTGTAACACCTCTCCAGGAATTAGAGCTGAACTGATGTCTCCTGGAGAATAAACTGGACTTAGAGACGTTCTTCTAACAGGAAGCAGAGAAATGTGTAACATTCTCTTGAAGAAGCAGATGGTACCTGAGTTGAAAGGTCGAGGTTCACTTCCCTGGGAGTGAGACCCACAGGGATCATACACTCCTGAAATGCTGCATCTCTGTGGTGCGAACTTCTGTGGCTCAGTCTAGACTTTAGTGTGGACAGCTCCAGAAGGACAGATACTCTACAACTTTGACCCGCAGTTTCCACACACATCACGGTTATGAAACACTAGGAAAAGTCACAGAAGAGAAGACACTGAGTAGAAAAGACATCCCAGTACTACCGAGGGCAGGTGAGTCCTGGGAAAGATCTGGTAATAGAAAGGTCAGAGAAATTCCAATAAGACCTGTAGTTTGGGTAATTGTATTGTATTGATGCTAATTTCTTGTCTTTGAGAATTGTGCCATGATTATGAACATAAGGGAAAGCAGTGTGAAAGTTAATTGGGAACCTCATGGTCTTTGAAACTTTCTCCAGAGTCAAACTCATTTCAAATGTCAAAACAGGAAGCTTTTTTCTTTTCTTTTCTTTTCTTTTCTTTTCTTTTCTTTTCTTTTCTTTTCTTTTCTTTTCTTTTCTTTTCTTTCTTTCTTTCTTTCTTTCTTTCTTTTTCTTTCTTTCTTTCTTCTTCTTCTTCTTCTTCTTCTTCTTCTTCTTCTTCTTCTTCTTCTTCTTTAAGCATGGATGAGCATTGAAAGCTGGTGAAAACGAAGTGAATTCTTAGTCAGGGTGGCTAGAAGTCAGAAAATATTGTCTTAAGCACTGTAATTAGTGTTTTAATCACAATAGTCCTAGGTGGACAGTTCTTGGAAGAATCAACAGCTAGAAGAGTTATGAGTGGCTGATTCTGGAGCAAGGAGTGGGGCTCAGGGTGCAGGCTTTGGGGACCCTGCACCTCTTCCCTGTGGACTTTTCTGCAACAGTACCTTTTCAAAATCGTTCTGAAATAATTTTAGACTTTAGTGAGAAGTTGCAGAAATGGCACAAAGATGCCTCCAAATGTTAACATCTCCCATGATCATGGACCTATCTAGGAAAACCAACCATGACTTAACACCACTGAGCGCTGTTAATTTGGCACACGGCTGCTTCATCACACACACTCTGCCCCAGATCTGCTTCCTGTCCCTCATTGCTTGAGGCCCTTGCTGTCTCCTGACTTGTCCCTTGCTCTCTCCTGACTTGTCCCTTGCTCTCTCCTAACTTATCCCAGCACTCACATCTTCATCTGTTACAGCCTTTGCAGGTCACTGGCTGGTAAAGACTTTTGCATTTGCTTTGCTCCCCCTGCCCCTGAATTGGAGTTTGTTGGATGTCTCGTGTTTTTCTTTATATTGCTTTTATACATAATTAGTGGTTGCATATGTTTATCAAGTATACTCCGATGTTTTGATCCATATACATGCTGCTCTTGATTTATATCAACAAGCCCAAAATTCAGTTACATTTTCTCCTTCAATGGACATTACCCTGGGTGATCTTTTTTGATGCTCAATATGCTCTCAGAGGATATTAAGTTTTTTGGCTGTGTTTTGAGCAGGTTCTTACATAGCCCAGGCTGGCCTTGAACTATCCTCCTGCCTCCGTGTACATCCAAGCTGGTCTGGCACTTGCAATGGTCATGCCTCTGCCTCCAGAGTGCAAGGATTACAGGTGAGTCACTGCGCCCTGCTGAGGCAAGCTTTTCCTGGGGTTTGCGTGTGGTTCTAGGATGCATGTTTGGAGAGAGGTGAAGATCAATCTTGATTTCTCCGCCCCTCCTCAGGGTACCAACCGACAGCAAAGGAAGATGGCTGATTTCCTCTGGTTTGGGGCAAAGACCAACCACAGAGTCAGGGCCTAGCTTTGGCTCCCGCAGAGGTACCTGCATGTGGTGGTGATGGTGGGGGTGCTGTGGAAAGGAAGGGTGAATGCCCTCAACCAAAGGTTCTGGCAACGCCCCAGGCACCACTTCCCCGCTCAGTGTCTGAGCACTTGGGATTGACCTTTTCAGTTCTCAGTCTGTCAAACTTTTGCCTCTGGCTGAATCTTGGCCTCTCCCTCCCATTAAACAAATGGAGTGGAGGCCATTGGCTTCCAAATGTGCTCCCTGCCTTTTGAAGCTCCAAGAGACTCGGCGCTGGCATAAATCAAAGGAGAGGGAGCTTATTCATTGAGCTCGTCAGAAAGACCCAACTGTCATCATGTCACATACAGGAGTTTATTCTTTTAATAGCTTTATTCTTTTCCTGTTAAGAAAAGGAATTGTTCCTGAGCGCTCATTCCATACTGTATATTAGCCATTTCATTTTTCACAGAGGGGGGAAAATGCCTTTCTCCACATGATTAATATTGAAGTTGAATACCAGAAGAGCTGACCATGTGCTGGCTTTGGGCCCATCCATCAGCAATTTCACATCTGTAACCTAGCCACAGCCAGTCCCCGCTAACATCATGAACAAATCATGGCTGGTGCACAGTCAGAGCAGTTTATGGACCTTGTGTGAATAGAGCAGGCATTCTCCCTGGGGATGTGAAATTGGGGATGATCTAAAGCAAGGGAATGCACACATGACAAGAAGATCCACAGATCTCTGTCTGTAAAAAAAAAAATCCTGTTAGGATCTTGCCAATGGAAGGTCAAAGTCTGGCCCTGTCCTTAGTGACCAAGCAGGGAAGAATGGGACGGACTCCTGGTTTTGAGAATGAGGAGTCTGAACAGCTCAAAGGCGTAAACATTTTGCATTTGGGTTCCCCTGTGGGTCCACGCTGTGATTGGGCAAAATCCTCACTGTGTTTCCCGTCAACATTTCTGACTCAGACTGTCCCCTAGAACCCGGTGTCTGGTGCCCAGATGGACTGCGTAGCAGTCGACTTGGGATGTGCCACTTAACCTCTCTGGCTTCCTGTTTTCTCTGGGGTAAAATGTTCACCGCACATGGGTGTCCTGATACTTCTTGAAGAAGTGCCAATAGGCGAGCTTCCGCCCAGCACATAGTAGGTCCCCTCAGAGCCCTTCCTCTTTCCTCTGCGGAGGGAGCAGGGGCTCTCGGCTGGGATTAACTGATCCAGACAGCTAGACTTTGCTGGAAGTTTAGTTGAAGGGCAGGTCCTTCCAGGGGAACATGAAGCGCTTTATAAATTGCCTTCAAAAGCAGCACCAAATCCTTCAGTCAGTTTTAAAGGAACTGTTTACCGCTGCATATGGCAGACATTATTTGGAGTAATAAACCCTCAGAGAATCTGAACATTCACGGGCCAACAGATGGGTCAACCTGCTTTGCAATTTAACCAAGTAATTTATTTCAATCACCCGGACAGGGCCTGTGAAGATTACTAATTCCGTTCACAAGCGAGAGCAGCAAACAGTACTTCATCGCTGAATTGTGCAGCTATTATGGAAATGCACACCTGTTCAATCGGGTTTGGGGCAGTCTTCGTCTCTATTAGTGCTTCCTTTTCTTCCAAGGTATGGACTAAATTGCAGTGGTTTCTTCTTCCGAAACTCATGTTCTAATTGGTGTCAGGGTGAGACAAAGATCGCAGTGAAAATTTATACCACAGTGTAGGTAAAATTAATGTCATCAAAGTCAGCTTTGAGAGGCAAAACAGGTGTGTCAAGAGTGTGTTCTTATAATAATTGGGCATCACGCTCTTTCTTCTTGAAACAATCTTCCCAGGGTTTAGTGAGGAAGGAGAAAAAGGGTTGTTTTTCCTTCATCTTCAAATCTACTTCTATCTTCCACATTTTCACTTCGTTTCTCGCCACATGTGCTCATGTAGAAGCCAAGGGGAGAGAGGGTTGAAATGATCTCAGAGAACAGCTCTGGAGAATTGCTGTGTTCAAAAGGGGAACCCACAATGAGCAAAATACCAGGAGTGGCGGTCCCTGGGACCTTCACCGTCGGCTTGCCCTGGACTCCAACACCAAGCCAGACAAAATTTCCCTGATATCCAGGAGGCTTTGCACAAAACACAGCAGCTGGATTGCATTTGGGACTTGCCACATGTGATACCAATGGTACAAGGTTGTTTTGTTGCTTTTTTTTTTGAAAGGAAGGTAGTTCTTTTCTTCTATAAAGCCTTCCTCTGCTTTGATGTCTATAGTGAGTACTTCCATATAGACAAGTAGGGTTTTCCACGCTGTTCTTTCCAGACTATGTACTGCTGAAATGACTTCACCCAAAAGGAGACCAGAGTAGGTTCCAATTAAACAGAAACGGGGGAGGGGGGGCAGTTGATGGGAGGGTCCCACTGCGCAGTGGAGAGATTACTACAATTAGAGGTGAGTGAAGGTCATGATGGGACCTCTGTCCTGAGCTCTTGGAAAATACTTCTAATTTTTAAAACTCTCTATGTCTATTAGAACAATGAATAAATATCCCCGTGGGACAGGAAAATGTATTTCCAAAGTTTGTGTTTATGAAATTTTCAACATCTACATGAATTGAAATGTTGTATACTTGCCTTTGGGCTGTTTGTGATGCGACATTCCAGCCTGCGGTCTGAGACGAGCATGCCAGCAGGTGGAGGGCCCAGTGCAGACCTGCCCTCTGCTTCAAGATGGAGCCTCTGCACGGAGGGAGCACTGTTCTCACCCGGCAGAAGAGAAGTAGGGCAGAGAGGGCAGAGCCTGCTTCTGCTCATTCGTGAGGGTAGAGTCCTCATGACTGAACTATTTTCCCCCAGTTCCCTCCTATTAATCCCACCCGAAGCTGGAACACATGAACTTTGAAGGTCGTTCAGACAACAGAGTTTCTGTGGAGACGCTGAAAAAAAAAAAATCCATGTGAGCCTCTTCAAGATGATAAGGTCCACGGCACAAGGCCCTCCTCACTGCTGATCCCACCCGCGCAAGTTCCTCACATTGGCACCTCCCTCTCTCTCAAATCCCAGTGCCTTCAACCCCATCGGCCTCCTTCCGCGGCCCCCTAAGCGCCTCTTCCCGTGAATGGCAGCGTCCCGTGTTTTCATTGACTTTGTGCTCTCCTTCTTGGTTCCTCAAGATCTGACCAGCTGGTAAGAGCGGAGGCTTTCCCCCAGTCCCATGCCCAGAGTTTCCCTGGCCTGCCCTCATCTCTCCGTCTTCCTTTGGTAAAGCGAAGGCTTTCACCTGCATGGTTACCATGACTGCCCCCAGCTCCACCTTCCCTGCTTGGCAGACCAATCCTCCGTGCCAGGACTTCACCCAGCTCCTCACTGCCCACAGAGCTGAAGACACCTGGTGCTTTGAGAGCCAAAGCCCTTCTGGAATGGCTGCAGCTCCAGTCCCGTCTCCTCTACCCCCTCACATGCTCTAGGTGGGGTGAATATGGATACTAACTGTTCTGCAGAGAACCTTTGTTTTGCCGCCTCCGACATCTGCCTCTCTACCTAGAGTGCCACCTGGAGAGCCTGCTTGTTGGGCCTCCACCCTTCCTTTACCAAGTTCCTGCCCCGCCCCCTTCCAGCAGGCACATGGCGCCCCGCTGAAGCACCGGCCGGCCGCTCTTTGATTCTTTTGATGTTTTATGGAGCTCATCTTTTTCTAATGGTATTCCACCTCATTCTACAAGCATCTAGCTAGTGCTCATTAGAAGGCGAAGCCTGGGGGTGTGCTGGTGATGAGAGAGAGAGAGAGAGAGAGAGAGAGAGAGAGACAGAGAGAGAGAGAGAGAGAGACCCTTTCTTCACTGGACTAATAGACGAGGCTGACAAGTAAATACGTAATTGCCATCACGGATGAATCAATACTGTCTGATGGTGGCACAGATAAGAGCCATGGTTAAAAGAAGATGTGCAGCCGGAACTGAACAATTTACATAGAATGATCAGTTGTGTGTGTGTGTGTGTGTGTGTGTGTGCGCGCGCGCGCGCGCGCGCGCGCGCGCGAGCCTATGTCTGCATGCTCATGCACACATGCTTGTGCATGTATTTGTGCACACATATGTGTATGCACAGTATATGTACATTCTTTTATGTACTTGCAAAAGTGCAAACATGGGCATCTGGAGGACAGAGATGAACATGGGATGTCTTCCTCGACTGCTTTTTCCTTACAAATATCTGTCTATGTATGTATGTATGTATGTATGTATGTATGTATGTATGTATCTATCTATCTATCTATCTATCTATCATCTATTTATTTTTGTTATGTAAGTTTTCCTTTTTCAGAGGAAAACTTGAGGGAGCCGAGTCTCTCCTTTCACCATGTGGTTCTGGGGACTGAACTCAGGTCATCAGGCTTGGCTGCAAAGTGCTTTTCCCTGCTGAGCTCTCTCACTGGCCTACTGCACCTTAATTTTTGAGACACGCTCTCAAATAATTATTGTCCCAGAGCTCATCAGTTCTGTACAGCTTTTAAGTGGAGGTCAGGGGTGCAAACTCGGGTCCTGATGCTTTCACGGCAGCGGCTTCTCTAAGTCACCTCCCCAGCATGCACGGCGTTTTCCAGGTGGACCCATTCTTGAGGAAACAGCCTCTTGTCACTGCATCCCCTTGAAGCCTAAGCCTTGCGCCTGCCTCTCAGCATCCGCACAACTGGATGAAGATGTCTTCGCGCCAAGCACTGGAGTCTTAACTTTGTGTTAAGCTCCTTTGTGGAGAAATAATAGTTTGTGTGTGTATGTGTGTGTGTGTGTGGGGGGGGGAGTGAAACACAAAAGGGGCTTTTAACTACGAAAGTTGCCGTCTTTCTGAAAGCTTTGCATTGTTTAATTTACTGTCTCTGTAATGAATGCCATCCCACGGCTTTCGTAAATAAAGCCACAGGCTTAGGGAATGACAACAAAGTGCCAAGGCAGATGGCTTTGCTGTACTGTTGCTCACCTCATCCACATCCTAGTAACGTTAGTGATTTTCGGAGTCTGCAAGCGAGGCTGGAGAAGTCAGCTCTAAGCATTCTACCTGCTTGAGTTTGGAGATAAATTTGATCTTGGAAAGTGCTGGCCGGGATCTAAGGACTGTTTGCCAGATCCCTTCCTTGTCCTTTTGGGACAGTGGTCCTTTCTCTGACAAGCTGACTGTTCCTTTGGTCACGATTGTGTTCCTGCCAATGGGATATGGATTGACTAGTCAACACTGTGGTCCCACACTCTTTTCCCAAGCTTCATGGTCAAGATGGCAGAGGCACAGGTGACCCAGTCAGGGCCTCTCTTCTTTATCCTGGAAGCTTCCTGCTTACCTGGCAGCCCCAGGCTGGTGAATAAAGGTAAATATGGTACAAGGTACTTGTTATAGCAGCTTGGAGTGGTCCGGACCTAGGTAGTGTGCAATTACACATCTCAGAGCCTGAAGACACAGGGGCAGGTTCCCAAAAGCATTCACCTTGCTGGGGACGGATGGCTTGGGTCCTCTGAGTGTCGTCAAGCCGGCTCTGGAAACTTGCGGTATTGCTCAGATTTTAGTTGGTTCAATAGGATGTCTGAAGTCGTTCTGTGTTGAATTAAAGTATCAGTAGTTCGAATGTGGATGCAAATTCTTCATCACTTTAGCAACCAAGAAGCTTTCCAGATGTTTCGCAGAGCTGTAAAATACTGTACATTGTTTTCTTTTTCAATGGGAAATTATTCGCAAGGCAATAAAAAGTTGTTTTTTCAGTAAACAGATTATGTTTCAGGCTGCGGTGTGAACGCTTAAATGGAACGATGCAATCTGCCACTTTTTAAAAGAAGGTTTTAAACATGTCAGTACAGACTTTTCAATCCTCTGTCCCATAAATTCAACTTTTTAAAATGAAATCAACCTGAGCCCTGAGAAAGTGCGCGCTACTATATCAAAGCCAGTGAGTTTGGCTGTTTATTGCCACCCACGCAACGCGGCAAAGACACAGCCTTTTCACATGGGACACTTTCTTCAACTTTACACCGAGTGAAATTTAATTGCTTTTCGTGTCCTGGGATCATTAGGCCTTAGCTCTCCCGGAGGTGGAGCCAAAGGAGAGGCTGAAAGCGCAACTCTGTTAATACGTTTCACCTGGAATTCCATCCTTCTTCCCAGGATGGCTGGTGGTGTGGCAAGCTGCAGTTTGAGAGGCAAGTTCCAAAAGTGGTTCACTTCGACACGCGTCAAATGAATCTTAAACCGGTTCCTTACGTTTCAACTAATAACCAGCAGCCAAGCCAACAGGATGTGTGATTCTTCCAAGTTAATTTCCGGTACGTTTGTGTCTTACTTAAGAAGGAGGAAGTAAATGCATCATCAGCGGAATAAAGAGAAGCCCGGGCAAAGCCTTCTTGAGTGACAGTTGTACCTTCCGAGCAGAGCAAGGACAGAGTCACACCGTCGTGCACAGGACAATGCGTTTCTTCATGTTGCAACACTGGGCCATGTCCTTCCAATTCTCAAAGGGATTTATGGATCCTTTTATAGTTAATTACAAATCATGTACGAAAGTTTCTCGCTGCGTATTTGAATGAAGATTATGGTAATTATTCAATAGAGGGTATGAGAAAGGGTAAAATTAAAGCCAGTTGTTAGAGTTGCTGGCAGAAATGCACAGTTTCTGTAAGGATAATGGAAGATGAAAGGAAAAAGGGCCCCTGGGAGACAGCCCTCCAGCCTATGTCCTTGTGAAACACAAGCAAACTCTTGCTGAAAACACCCTGCCCTGTGTGGATCTTCGCCCCCCCAGTAACCCACAGGAGGTTCTGGTAGTCACAGGGCCAAGCATCTGAGAGTGAGCTGGGACATTAAGACCCTCACCTAATACTGGTCTCTGGAGACACCAAGGATGAAGATAGAGTTGGATAATATGCAGAGGAAGAATCTAGCATAATTTTCCTTGGTATAGATCTAGAAGTTGATGGCTAAATGGTTCTTTGTAGCCAATAACGTTCATTTACGTCCATTCTGGGGGTGGCTCTGTAGACCTGGATTCTGACTATTCTTTGTCTTGGTGATCTTTTCAAGACAGTGGCCACCAGTCTTCCTTCCTGGATAACAGTGTGAAGAAGAAAATCATGCTTTCCTACTGAATAGTTTAAAAATGTGGGACTGGCTGGATGGCTCAGTGAGTAAGGGCATTTGCTGCTGGGCTTGCTGACCTGAGTTGGATCCCTGGGACCCCAGAGATGGAAGGAAAGAACTAGCTCCTGAAGGCTGTCCTTTCCACGCCCCCTACATGCAAGCACACATGTGCATGTGTGTATAAGTAAATAATTCAGTAAGTGAATCAATTCAGTAAAATAAAAAGATAACACCGTCGTCTATTTGGGTGCGGATATCAGCTACACTACTCTCTGTATCTTGCTGTTTGCACACCTGAGCTTCTCGTTCATTCTGAAGGTAAATTTGTAAAATGGTAGATCTATAAAACATATTCAATTTAACTACGAATATATCAGCTGATACAAAATATGTAGGCCAGTGGTTTAGGCGCCTCTGTCTGTCCTCTTAAAGAGGGCCACTACAATCTACCGACACCCGGTACTTCCTGCTTTCCTTTCCTACATCCGAGTAAACATGCTGAATCTCAGCACAGTAAACATCAGTCTGGAGAGCTTTGCCTTGTCAAAGAACAGTCTTCCACATTCCTCCCATGGAGTTTTGAGGGCCTATATGTAGGTTCTTAGCTAAGTTTGAGGAGTTTCCACAAGCCAAATAGAGCGAGGCCCCTTGGGGAGACAGACAAAACACAGATTCCTCTGGAGTAATGTGTGTGTTCATGAGCAAAATGCCCTTGAGGGGGTGACTCTTATGCCAAGATTTGAGAGCGAATGAGATTGGGCCGATAAGAAACATCCCAAGAGCTTTGGGGGCAGAGCCTTGAGATGGGCAGCATGATGGGAGAGGAGGCTGGACCAGGGATGGTGAGGGAAAAGGAACAAGTGATGGAGGATGGGGAGGCAGAGCAGACTTGGATGGAGCATTGACAACCCACTCTTAGGGGAGGACTTTCGGAATGGACTTTGCTTAAGTGCTGCGTGCAAAGTTTGGAGCTGTTTATCCTTACTGGGGTTGGGGTAGAGAGTAGAGCAATGCTCCAAAAATTGTTCGTTTGTTTGCATTTGTTTCGTTTTCCTAATCTCTTCGTACTGGGACTGCAAGAGAAGCCCGTGGGTCCTGGTGGGAATTGGTATATTGGCTTAATAGCAAAAGGAAGCCATGAGAAGGTTTCAAATAGAGGAGCGCCATAACATTTATTAGTGCCACCAGCTCCAGTGCTGAGGGCCTGGGTGAGGGTGAAGAGCACTTCCAGGTCTGTGAAAGTCATGACCATCGATGTTTAAGAATTGTCTGTGTAAAGTACCGAAGAGGGCTTGGCTGGTTCAAGAACGGAAGAGTTGTGATCAAAGAGAGTCCAAGGCAGCATTAGTCTCCGACTAGCAGCTGTTTTGAACCAATGAGCATTTCCAGTAGCCTTCTGAAAACTGTGCACCAGGAAGAAGAAACTCACTGCGGGAGGAGCAGTAGAAATCCCCGCTGACATATCTGCCTTAGGATAGGAGGGACCGTAGGCAGACATGAGTTTTCCCCGATCGAAAACAAATGTGTAATGGCAGTTGAAATACACAGAATCTTTTCATTTATCTTCTTGACTAAAGCAAGGGAAAGCATTGTGCACACTGTAGATCATCTGAGGCCTCGGTTGATGAGTTGGAGCAGTTTTTATAATAATTCAGTGGCTCTTTTTGAATATCCAGATGTTAATAATGGTTCCCTGCTATGTGATTAGGAATGAATCTGCCAAGGAAAAATGAGGCCTTTTCTCTTGGGGAAAGCTGAGTTACTTCTGTTATGTTCCCAGGCTTCCTGGGGAAGTCTATCAACATATGAATTAATGATGGGAACTGGAGTCTGGCTGGTCACCAAGGAATTATCGGCCCTGTTTTCTGAGTTTGACCTTTATTATTTACACACTCAGCTTGAAATAGGACAAATGCAGCGGCTTCCCAGCTATTTCATTCCTTGAAACCCAACCATCTGGATACTTTTGAGAGGGGAAGGGCTGGCTGTGCTGTTCTGATGAAGTTTCCGCTTTACAGGTTCTGGGGGCGAAGACTCGCATCCTAATTAAGAAACTATTTGAATATCATCCGGGGACTCCCACTTCTTCATTACAATTTTCCTAACAGAGAAAGAGAGAAATTTCACACAAAGAAAGAAAGAAAGAAAGAAAGAAAGAAAGAAAGAAAGAAGAAAAAGAAAAACAAACCCACAAGCCTCTGTGAAATATTCAGTAGCTGGCTTGAACAACGGTGTTTAATTGTTCCAATTTTCTCTTTAGAATGAAAGGTACTCTGCTCGGTTGTCTTAGGTCTAGAACCCCTTTTGGAATAAACTATGTTCAAGCATTAAAACATTCCATTTGTCAATTTAAAGATGTCGTAGACTTCTCTTATACTCAGGGACGGAGGCCTCTCTGATATCAGCCCGGCAGCACAGCCACAGCTGTTCTGTTCATACGTCAGCCGACGTTTACCCACAGCGCCTTCAACAGTTTGTTGTTCGATTTCATCTTCTTCTGCAAAGTGAACACATCGCAGAGATGAGGAGGTCGCTTTCAGTGCTGTTTATTGGATTTTTTTTTAACACATTAGCATTTTGCCAAGGAGGCAAAGGTGAGCGCAGCGTCAGTGGCAATGAAAACTGCACCGAAAGCTGGCATTTGTCACCCACAGTAAGCCGGGTGCTGAGGCGAGCGTACGTCCTGCTTGGCCTCGGTTCTTCCTCGAGTGTACTTTCCTGGGAATGGTTACTATCCCCACTCAGAGAGGAGGAAACCAAAGTTTACTAACTGGCCCAACATTTCCAGGGTCATCTTTTCAGTGGGAACTCTAGCTCCAAGGCTCTCCCAGCTCTCTCCAAGAGACTGCTGGGAAAGCCTTGGAGCTCAGTCTAGAACCCCATGGGATCACTGTGCCGTTGGCTCTCTGTATCTGTATGTCCCGCAGATGACTATTCAAATGACTTTAGATTGAATATGTGGCTTCTCTACAGACCATGTCTTGTCCTGAGTCCCTAAACGAGTGATTCTCAACCTGTGGGTCATGACCCCTTGGGTCGACTGACCCTTTCACAGGGGTCACCTAAGACTAGAAAACACATATATTTATGTTACAATTCATAACAGTAACAAAATTACAGTTATGACGTAGCAGCAAAATAATTTTATGGTTAGGAGTCACCACCACATGAGGAACTATATTAAAGGGTCGTAGCATTAAGAAGGTTGAGAACTAAGCTAGGTGGTGGTGGCGGCGGCGGCGGCGGCGGCGGCGGCGGCGGCGGCGGCGGGCGGCGGCGGCGGCGCACGCCTTTAATCCCAGCACTCGGGAGGCAGAGGCAGACGAATCTCTGTGAGTTTGAGGCCAGCCTGGTCTACAGAGTGAGTTCCAGGATAGGCTCCAAAACTACACAGAGAAACCCTGTCTTGAAAAAAAAACCAAAAAAAAAAAAAAAAAAAAAAAAAAGAAGGTTGAGAACTAATGCCCTAAACATTGTTGTTTACAACTGGGTAGCATTTACACTGTAGTGTATAGTCATGTAGAGACAGCATACAGGAGGGTGTGCACGGGTTATATGCAAATACCACTTTATTTTATCTAAGGGACTTTACCATCTTTGGATGTGAGATTCACGGGAGATCCTGGAATCAGTTCCCCATGGATACTGAGAGACAATGGTGGTTTGTTTTTTTGTTTTCATTTTCCCTTGTTTATAGGGCTGACCTTTGTACTGATGGCGCAAAAGCCTCAGCGGCAGGAACGGCATAGGCATGGTGGTGGCACCTGCGTGCTCACCCCGGTGTAGCTCACCAACATGAACTTGTGAAGAGAAAACCAAAAAGCCAGTTTCACCAACAGCATTCTTCATAGAGTAGTAAAAATATTAATATTAATTAGAATATTGATTTTCCTAAACCTCGACCCCTAACTACACACCTTTTTCATATCCTGTTTGTAAAGCTCTTCTCCTGTGCGTGGAAGAACTATGACCACCTGATGAAAAGAACTTGCTTGGTGGGTTGAGCTGTGAATGGAGGAGTTACATCTCTCATGATATTCCAGCTTCTCTTGTAGGAACAGCGGGAAAACTTTGAATATTTAGATTTTGCAGATAGAGACCTATTCACATGAATAAACAAAGCAAGCTTGCCGTGTCGAGGAAATCACTGATAGTTTATGGATTAGATTAAAACTGAGCTTTCTGAAGAAATTTGGGATTTCTGGAAACTTGGGTTCACCACCAGAAGCCTGACAGCTTCAGGATGGGTAAGGACTATTCCACCGAGCTGGGAAGTGATGTTGGCTTATGATTCTGTGATACGGTAAGACAGAATGTGCCAGAATCTGGAAGGTTATAGAGCAGAGTCAGCTGGTATTTCTCCAATACTGTGCTTAAAGTTACAAAAGCATGTGTGCATCAAAGATTCAAAATCCCAGGTGGACAATGGACCCGACTGTGACAACAGTTTGGCTCTGGTTTCAGATGCCACGTTCTGAGTAATCTTTAAGAAGCTGCCACTTGGAGAGTTCTGGTAAACCATCAAAGGACACCTCTTTGTACCTGAAAAGTCTGTCCAAAGGCGGATTCCACACTTTATGATGCTGCATAAGCTTCATGTAACTTCAATCACGGCAGCAAGTTGCCACAAATTGAGTACAGGAGTACAGCATGTATAGGAGTGGATAAGAGAATTCAACATGGTTTCTTAAACTAGACAGTTAGTTGTAAGATCTATGAAACTGTAAAAGTATGCCACCCCCTTTTCCAAACATCAAAAATTGCTAATTGTGGCAAAATGAAATTAAAATAACATTTATTATCTTCTATCACACACTTAGGCCGCAAGTCATCAGAAATCAATTTCCAAATAGATGGAGAACTTCCTTCCTGCTGGCTGACTTTCACAGTGCCAGACGGTGCTACTCAGGCTGCTGGGGCAGGAGACACATTCGTGGTCTTCCCCAGCCCTGGGTCCTGTGTGTTGTGATGTGAACCTGACAGGTAAGACTGCCCAGTGGTGTCACAGTGGCACCATTGTTCTGGGGGTAAAGAACCACTTTCTGGTTGGATTTGAGGCCCTGATGGAGCCACAGGATGTCATGCCCGGCACTGTACTTCTGTCTAAAGCCTATAGCTCGGGAGGTCATAAGCCGTAGAGTAGAACCTGTTACTGTTATTTTCTAAATGGTCCCGCTGTCACAATGCCTTCTAAATATTTGTGTTTCTCTCCCTAGGCCTGGCTGCTCTCAGCCTTGGTTGGAGTAGGCAGCAGTGGGGAGATGCAGACAAGTCAGAGTGCTGAGAGAGATTAAGAGACGGAGTGCTCAACCGTAGCTGGGGCATCTGTATTAAACTCCCTACCGAGGCGCGGCGGCCATCTTTGAAGAGGAGGAAGAAAAGGTGTAAGAGCCAGAAGGTGGGGAGAAGTGCGGGGGTATCATGTCTTCTGGACACGAGACAGCTAGCACCATCATGAACTCACAGCAGCTGGAGTTACCTGCACAAGTCCAAGCCAGCTAAAATGGAGGCAGAGACAGGCATGATCTCCAGGCCCACCCCTTGCCTGAGGAGCTGTTGGCACTGGATAGTTGCTGAGAGAGGAAAAATCGTTTATTTTTGAGGGATGTGGCCACAGGTAAGTTTCCCACACTCCGTTGGATGGCCCACACCCATGCACATATGAGCGGCACTAGTTAGACTTAGTGAGTTATGAGAAACAAAAACAAAACAAGTCAAAAGAAAACAAAACAAAAAACCAATGTCTTACCCAGTTGGTGTGTTGGGGAGTTTGGAAGGAGTAGGAAGGTGAAATGGGGGCATTTATAGGATTATATTTCTTTATGTACATGTATGAAATTCTCAAAAATAAAGAAAAAAATTAAATACGTTGTTTTCACCATTTTTAGGTATTGAGCACATTCACAGTGTTGTACAACCAGTCCCAAACCTTCTCACCTTACTTGGGCCCAGGCAGCAGTGTCTCCTTCGCCCCCTTCCACGGCTTTTACAGGAAGCAGAGCAGGAACTTGACAACTCTAGACTCCTTGCACACAGTATTAGTGATGTCAGATGATGTGTATGCTTTCTGACTGGTTTATTTCCATTAGTAAGCTTTTCTATTTGAGGAAATATTGTCATTTTCAGAAAACGTTATTTATGCAATGTATTTACTATTGTTACTTTAAGCAACTATTAGATGTTTAAACAGTCTCAGTTTAAAATTTGAATGTAATGCTTTTAAAAACTTTTGTGTGTGTGGTGTGCATGTGTGTGCGTGTGTGTGTGTGTGTGTGAGGTGTATATGTGTGTGTGATATATGCACATGTTTGCAGAGTGAATGCCCAGGCACATGTGCCAAGAGCAGACGGTGGGCTCTGGTGACCTCTTTTATCACTCTATGCCTTATTTCTTTGAGACAGGTTCACTGAACCTGGAGTCTGTGCCGCAGCCAGGTTGGCAGACAGTGAACCTCAGCCACCTTCCTGTCTCTGCCTTCCTCAGGACTAGGGTTGCAGGCAGCCTGGGATCAGGCCTAGCTTCTCCATGGGTGCTGGGATCTGAACTCTAGACCTCATACATGCACAGCAAACGTTCTTAACTGTGTGTCCATCCCTCCAGGCCTGAATATAGTAAGTTTTGGTAAATAACACCCACTTAGCTCTTTGAGGTTCTCAAATAAATTTAAGGGTGCTTAAGTTTTCCCAAACCAAAAGATCCAAGAGCTACTCTCCTGGATTGTGCCACCGAGGGCCAATCACACCACTGTGAATGACTCAAAGAGGGTGAGTCGTCTGCTCAATGCTGTCTTCCAGGTGTGACCATTACTGTCTAGTCCTTCACTTTCTGGTGACAGTCATGACAAGGACTGTGTCATGTTTATTTTGCATCTATAGAGCAGATAGCAAATGAGTATTTGACAAGTGAATAAATATTGACATCCAAGTTGTAGCCAACAGACTCTGGAGTTACAAATCAACCACCAGCACATAATTCACATTTTTGAGGAAGCCAGGGAAAATATTTTATATAGCTCTTATGTAGCTTAATATGTTGGGGAGGAAGTACAACTGAAGCTAACTGAACTCATTTGACCAATTTTGTTGTTTAGCATGAACACAGAGTAAGATGTTAGGCCAATGATTGTATAATATAGAGGAAAGACAAAAAGCTGTGAAGGGGGAGTCCTGGGTGCTGACGTTTGAAAAGTCAAATCTTAGCTTCAAATTCCCTTTCAACATCTGCTGGTAAGAGAGACCCTTGGCTTGAGAGGCCTTTAGATTCTCATGAGATGTGTAAACACAAATTGGTACAGGATGCAAGAACCAGACAATGAAACTGAAAGCCATAGCTGAGGCCACCTGATCATCTCACTTTAAACCCAACCTCTTCTAGACACTGACGCTATTTCTCATGAGTTACACACTTGCTTACTATCTTTCTTCTGATGGATGTTTTTCATTATTCTGAAGACACGGGCCCATTGAGGACATGTTTTTGAGCTGGATTAAAATTACTCTGCATCAAAAATTAAAAATTTGGAATGACATAGGAAACCAATCTCTATATTAGATTAGTAATTACATGGTTAATCTGTGTGTGTCCTTTAGTATAGAGGACTCTTCAGATTACTTTATGTCTTATTGTGCCTGTGTCTCTATCCATCTATTGCTGCCCTGAAATCAAGCATGTCTGGACTCTCAATGGGGCAGGATACCAGCAATCTTGAATTCTGTCAGAAGAGAATCGAGAAATGAGGTGTTTGTTAGTCCCAGTGGAGTAAGTCCTTCCATGCTTGCTTTTGACTCGCAAACTCATGTCAGATCCACTGGAGCAGATGGCTGCCTCTGAGTCTTCATAGTGCCCATAGGACAGATTTTAACTTTTTAGACCAGGAACACAGTCTTGGTCTCCATCTCTTTCCCTTGTAGAGTTGGGTAAGAAGCATTATGGATGGTGTCTTCTTCCTAAGGCCTGATCCAGGGCTCAAAATCTTTTGAAAGTAACCTAGCCTGAACTTTTATGTAATGCTATTTAATTCTGAAACTCACAGATCACCTGAATCTAGAGAGAATCGAAGGGAAAACTATTCAACATACTTTCCACACATGAAGAAACAGCATGGAGGCTGAGTGACTTTCCCTAACTACAGGGAACAGGCTAGGACCCAACCTCAGGTTTCTCCATTGTTTTTTTCTGTTTCACCACGGGCTGACAGAGAACATTGAATGCTAGTCTAGAATATATAGGAAACAGGAGCAACCCTATCACAAGCCCCCTCCCCGATGTTCTCTCTCTCTCTCTCTCTCTCTCTCTCTCTCTCTCTCTCTCTCTCTCTCTCTCTCTCTCTCTCTCACACACACACACACACACACACACACACACACACACACACACACACAGTTTTTAGGTCTTTAGTTCCCACACTCCACTGTGTCATTTTCCACAGAGATGGTGATAGCTAGGTTGGCGGTCACACAGACTGCCCAGGTTGACGCATGTGAAAGCCTTTGTGAGAAGGAAAGGACTGGAGGAGGGTAAAGCTGCCGTATAACCGACACCATTTCAAGCGGGGCTCTGAAATGCTTGTTCGCGCAGTGTTGTGTACAGGTACATGAAGTCTCGTGAGGTCAGGCATCCTGCGGTCTGTTTTCACTTGCATAATTCATAACTTTGTAAGGTGATATTGTCATAACTGAACAGGCCTCTCTCTTTCTCATCCTTGGCAGCCTTTAAGCCATATTCTTAATTTCAGACCTCACTAGAAGTCCCCTTGGACCTTTGGTTTGTTATTTAAAGCCTAGGATAAAAAGAGTTTAAGGTATGGACATGTTTAAGAAAAATACACTTATTGCTTTGAGCTTTTTCTTTCATTTTGCGCTAGTTGGCAAGCTTCTTATGCTTGCTGGAGCAGGGGTTGGGGGTTAAGAGACTGACTGGGGTTTGATCTCTGCCCTGCTCTGTGGCCCTTTGGATTTGGTACTTAACAACGGTATAAAATGAGGCTGCTTAGAGGACCCTGAAGGCCATGTCTGCCTCGTGGTAGCCTAACACAATGCTATCGCTTCAGTAGAAGTTAATTTTCTGTTTTGGAGGCTGTGAAGTCTTGGATCAGGGCTTGAGTCCTGGTGAGTGCTCCCTTTTCATGGTGCACTCACACAGCAGAGAGAAAAAGACAGCAGACTTTAAGCGTGACTTCTCACAAGGACCCCAGTCCCATTGAGGAGGTGCCGCTCCCGCTACCTCATCAAAGCTTAATTCTTTTTCCAAAGGTCCCTTTTCTAAATACCATCATCACCTTGGGAGTTAGCTAGGATATATTAATTTGGTGGGGACACATTTGGTGCACAGCAAGCTCCTCCAGTTTAAATGTTGCAAGTCTGTACTATATATAAGGCCCAAGATCTAACAATACCGTCCAGGAAACCCAAGCTACAACTCACTCCCCAGCATAGCTGCACACACAGAAACACATAAAAAACGCAGAGGAGGGAGCAGAGATAAATACCACGGCAAACAGAAGAGCATCCGCGCGGGGAGGTCGTCTTGGAAGAGATGATGTCGAGTTGAATTTTGAATATGGTAAGATGTAAATAAATGATGATGGATATTGGGTGGATGCCAGACAACAAGAACCAAGATGGAAAAGTATCTTCTTTGGTTTGATGACAAGTGAGTCACAGATGAATCACCCTGTTCACCTTGAACCTAACTGGTGAGAGTTTCAGAAATAAAAGTTCACTTCAGACAGTCCTAAAAGCCAGCCTAGGAATTCTGGACTGTGTGTTGTGGCTAGGGAAGTTTTGGGTGAATTAATAGGCAAAATGGGTCTTGGGGGTGGGTGGGTGGAATTAATCCAATTGCAGAGAGAATTGTCCATGGCAGAGAGAACAGGAGCTGAGGGGCCGGCATGGAGTTTAGTGATAAGGCTCTGGGTAACTTGGAGATTCTCTCAAACATCTGAAGTGTCTATGAAGACAGTCTTGGATTCACGCAGCAGAGGAACCCACAACTACCCTCCTGGGGTTGGTCCTGCTCTGGGTAACCAGGCTTACTCCTTGTGAAATGCCATACTCTTCTTTCTTGGCAGACAGGGACTCCGGGTACATCCCAAGACGTATCTGTAACTAGACGAGGTTTCCTGGAGGGGCTGAGGAAGGCTGGTTGTGTCCTTCCAGCCCCTCGCTGGGAGAGTCAGGCCTGGACTTGGGAGGCTGGGGAGCGTGAAAACAGAACGGGATCCACACTGGGGGCTGTTGTCCACAAGACTGCCGCTCCAGTGTCCCTTGTCTTCTGCTAGCCCAAGGAGCGGTCTGCTTGCCATTTGACTCTTCCGGCTTCTCCTGTTCAGTGTCTGCAGGAACCGTCTTGACCTGTTGCCAGGTCTGGGAGTGTCGTTGTACCTGGTCTGCTGCAGTTCAAATGTGTTCCTGAAAGTCCACGCCTCGGGAGTCTAATTTCCGGCTGGAGGGTGCTGAAATAGTGAGAGAGGTACAATGAGGACTCCTCTCACAGACGGGTTGACACTGTCGCCACAGGAATAGGCTCCTGATGGAAGGGCGAGCCTGGACCCCATCTTGCCAATCTCTAACTCTCCTACATTTCCTCTCATGCCCGTTCTCTCTCCACCAGCCCCTCTCCGGTGCCAGCGAATGCCCTCTTGCCTTCCACCGTGGGATGATACAGCAAGGAAGTGTTTTGCCAGAAGCAGGCTTGTTGGCCATCTCAGCTGTGAGAACTAAGTCCCCACCTCAGACATGCTGGGGTAAACTGAGGCTGCTGGAACCAGTGCCTCTTCCTCCAACACCCAATCTTCCAGTTTTCCTTCGGAGCACGTTTGACATGAGCTCTCACGCAGTTATTAGAGTCTGCCCTCGAGGCTTCCTGCTCGTATCAACTTCCTGAAAATGCTCATTCCTGGAGGCTTCATGATCCCCTTCTGAGTGCACTGGACAGTGATTTGGAGTGACACCAAGTGTCCCCAGTCCCCTCCAGATCTCACTATGCTGAGTCCATGCTGTGGTCCTCCCATAACTTCTAGCATCCAAATGTGTGCAGGGCCTGAGTCCTCCCACAGTCCCCAGCATCCCAGTGTGTGCAGAGCCTGAGTCCTCCCATATCTCTCACCCTCTCAGTGTATGCTGAGCCTGAGTCCTCCCACAGTCCCCAGCATCCCAGTGTATGCAGAGCCTGAGTCCTCCCATAGCCCTCACCCTCTCAGTGTATGCTGAGCCTGAGTCCTCCCACAGCCCCCAGCATCCCAGTGTGTGCAGAGCCTGAGTCCTCCCATATCCCTCACCCTCTCAGTGTATGCTGAGCCTGAGTCCTGCCACAGCTCTCACCATCCCAGTCCTCTTACTGCACTCAGTAGCCCTTGTGTTCTGAGCGACTGTCCTCCAAGGTAAGCCACCAGCCATTTTGGGGACACTTAGCTGCACCCCCTTGCAAAAATCATGCCAGTTTGGCTTGTTGACTGTTTACACACCCACGTAGAGAGGTGAAGAGGGGCTTGAGTATCAAGCTGCTTTCTACCTCCTCTTGTACAAAACTCTGGTTTGATTGCATGTGGCCTAAGCAAGAGTATATAAAGGAGTTAGAGTATGCAAAGGCCAGGGCAGACTAGGGCTGGGGGTCCATCTATGTGGGTAAAGAGAAGCCCTCATCCCTGCTGGGTAAGGCTTTTCAGGTGCAGCATTTTGGGGGAGGGTCACCCACACCCCTATAGGAAGCCCAATAAACTCACTGGTTCCTCGGAGTGAACTTGGGCAGAATTGTGCCTTAGTTTGTTGTTGGGCCCTTGGGAGGAGGGGTAGACGTTGCCCACATCTGCTCTGGGAAAAGGAATTTCAGCAGCACTTTCTCGGGCTTGTCATTACTGAACTGGCCTCTTGTCCAGGTGGGAGACAGCAGAGCAGGCAGTGAAGGCTGGGTCAGTGGCCACTTATGGGGTGCCGTGACTCCTGGAAGGAAGCCTGGCAGAAAATCACATATAGATCAGAAGTACTGCCCATGGAAACCGTCAGAAACCTTAGAACAGACCGGATCTCTCTGGAATCCAGGCAGAGCTGCTGGCCTAAGACTGGACTCTGCTTGCTGGCAGATTCAGGATCTTTGCCCTCAGAGCATTCATGGCCTAGTGAGATGTGGGGCTGCTGCAGACTGGCTGGAGAGAGTACTTCTCTGGCATGATGAAGGCTGGACACCTGGGAAGGAAGTTGGCCTGGAGGTGAGACCTGGGTGCATAGGCCTAGTTTACGCCTTAGGATTCGGGATGATAGGGTTCTGGAAGACTGTGACCCAGTGGTCCAGCTCTCTGTTTCTATGATGGGAGGTCTCTTCTTAGGTCTGAATCTAAGAGCCAACTGATCTTGGACCAAAATCTCCAAAACTGTGAGCCAAACAGCTTCTTGACATAAGTGGTGAATCTCAGGCCTGTTTCATTTAGAAGTATGAGCTCATAGCAAGTTTCCTAGTTACCGTGTTCATTTATGGATGCTCCTACTGAGCCATGTCCCTTATTGATGGACCCTGAGGATGCTTTTAGTCTCTTTGCTTGTCAACAACAATGCACCGACTATATCAAACATGTATCAGGTCACCAAGGTGGAAATACTTCTCTTGGTTGTGGGTTTCTAGAGGTGGAGTTGTTAATTAAACCTCACATGCATTTACATTTTAGGTAAATATCGTTACATTGTTTGTCTTTTACAGTGCTAGGGACTAGGGATGGAACCCAGGGCCCTGCCCATGCTAGGTAAGTGCTCTACCGTTGAGCTCTATCCCCAACCACTTTGCTTTTCATTGTTGGTTGTTTGTTTGTTTGTTTCAATGAAGGTCATGTCTCTCTCTGCTCCCACCAGAAACTTAAGAGCAAGTCTGGATTCCTACTCTTGTCCGAGACCTTACCAAAGAATTTTCCTTCTGTCAAGCCTCTTTGTAGGAAGATGATTCTCATCCTAACTCTAAATCAATGTTTCTGGTTCTACTAAAAGAGGCCAAACATCTTGAAAGAGAATCTTCCAAACCTGGGAAGTACTTCAGTTCTTGTGGGAGGAGGCGGAGGACAGAGGAAAGACTCCCCCAGGTGACAGAGGTCTCAGTAGCAAGAGGTCATGGGCCCAGAATTCCTCCAGGGTAACTGTGCCTTTTCCTTTCTCTTGGCTGACATGCCACACCCACTTGATGCTCATGTCACTTGAGGTTGTCACTCGGGTGGAAGAGGGGTCCTTTGCCTGCTGTCTTCAGCCCTGCAAGCTTGGATGTTTCCAGAGCTTTCAAGCGTTTTCTTGGACCAGCTCAGTTCAGTCGGTTCAACTTTCATGCCTTGTTACAGCAGTGGTGCTTGAGGGCGCATCAGGCTGTTACCTCCAGAGCTTTCTCGTTACCTCCAGAGCTTTCTCGTTACCTCCACGGCTTTCTCTGTGGTCGTATAGACGTGGGGAAGGGGTCAGTACAGCATCGCCTTGGTGTATGAGGGGAGATTGCTTAAAAAGGAGTCTCTCTCCCGCCCACACTTGCTGCCAAACTGTTTCTCTGTCGTTTGCTGATTTTCAATGTGTGTCTCAGGACTCTGCAGCGGGCACCTCAGCTCCAGGATGCTCACCAGAGGGGTTCTTCTGGCTGGGTCCCCTGGGAAGCTGGAGTAGTGTAATCTGTGTCACAGGCAGTATTGGAAATGTTATTAGAACACAGCGTGAGACATCAACATCTCGAAAACACGAATCACTTTGGGAATTTGGCTTTGCAGCCGTGAACACCGCCCATAACCAGAGGTCTTCAGAGCCAATAAAGTGCATACGACATGACGGGGAGCTCAACTACACTCAGCGAGTTCAGATTTCAGGTTAAAAGTGACCATGGCAGGAAGTTAGGTACCTATATCCTTTCTTCTGTCTCCTAAGGAATGAAGGAATGTCTAGTTTTACTTGTTTGTTTGTTTGTTTTTTAAGAATATCTGTTTTAGTCAGGAATTTTCATTTTAGAAGCAATATAAGAAAGATTATGGGTCAGGTCTCACTTGCTCTCTCTCTTCCTCCCTTCCTAGTTTTTTTCTTCCCTTTTATCATGTCTGAAGCAGCTGCCACATGGTTGTCACTGTGATAGAATCAAGAGCCCATGTTCGGGGCTGGAGAGATGGCTCAGAGGTTAAGAGCACTGGCTGTTCTTGCAGAGGTCCTGAGTTCAATTCCCAGCAACCACATGGTGGCTCACAACCATCTGTAATGAGATCTGACACCCTCTTCTGGCATGCAAGCAGAACACTGTATACATAATAAATAAATCTTTAAAAAAAAAAAAAAAAAAAAAAAAAAAAGAGCCCATGTTCCTGGAACTAGAGGGATGGCTCAGAGGTTAAGAGCATTGCTGCTCTTCCAGAGGACCTGAGTTCAATTCCCAGCACCCACATGGCAGCTCACAACTGTCTGTAACTCCTGTATCAGGAGATCCGATGCTCTCATACAGACATATGTGCAGGAAAAACACCAATGTACATAAAATAAAATAAAAATAAATAAGTTATTTTCAAAAAAGGAGTTCATATTCTTGCTTATAAACATCTTTCTCTTGGCCTTCACTTCAGCCCTTGAGGGGTAGTTCATGCCTCACAGAGTTTGGTTAAGTAATAACAATTATCAATCTTAGAGAGGGCACCCAGTGACCTATCTATCTATCTATCTATCTATCTATCTATCTATCTATCTATTATCTATTATTTATCTATCCATCTCTATGAATTCATAGCTTCTAGAGATGAGGGTCTTGCTTCTAGAAAACCCCTTTTGCTGATAGCGTTCTACATTATCTATTTTAGTATTCAATACAACTAAAAAGGTATGTCTGACTGTCTCTATCTTTTTGATGAATAAATTAAGTGTTGGCAAGGTCAATTCAGGTTTTCAGGACTACACAGCTCTTTGGGGTCCAGGCCCAAACCTGCCTGAGTTGGAAGCACTTGAGGTCACCTGACCATGCTTCCTCTGGAGTCTGCTGGCCTCTGCAGGGCTTGTGGTGCTCAGAGGACTCACAGGCACTCTGCAGGTATTTTAAGTGTAGTGGCAGTGGAGCACTGTAATGAAAGTGTACATGGAGTGACTTACAGACCCACACTTGCATTGAAATAGAGCCACCTTGTTCTAGCCACAAAAGAACCAACATCTGCTGTTCATTCAGTTCAGAAAGAGACAGAGAGAGAGATTTATCCAGGCAGGAAGCATGGCCACGAGTTTCTCCTTTAGCACACCTTTGTTTCTTGCAGTGAATCAAATTTTAACCAACAGTCATTGGCCAAACCTTGCCAAATCTGCTGGCCAGTGTTATGCCAAGCAGATACAAGCTAGAGTCCTTTTAGAAGAAGGAACCTCAAATAGAAAAATGCCCCCACCAGACTGGCCTGTGGGTAAGCCTGTGGTGCATTTCCTTGATTGATATGGAAGTGCCAGATCACTGTGGATGGTGCTGCCCCAGAGCTGGTAGTCCTGGACGCTAAAAGAAACAGACTGAGTGAACCAGGAGGAACAAGACATAAGCAGCGTTCTTCCATGTCCTTCTTCTGGATTCTCTGCTTCCTGTGTACATGCAGTACACTTGCAGGCCGAACACCCATACACACAAAATGAAAAGAAATACATCTTAAAAGAGGAGGAGGAGGAGAAGGAGGAGGAGAAGGCCATATTTTGCGCAAGGTAGAAGGTGAATGGGTACCTGGAACTGGCTGACGTATCTGGGTGTCTTTCATGGGAGAGTGTGCTGCACTTTTGTGTTATGGAAGCCATCATTACATTGGGCTATCTGCCACCTCCATAGAAACCAAACCTAGCAGCATGGCTCTTAATTCTTCAAATCTCTTAAGAACAAACCCAAAGCCCAGAGTTCCCTAGAACAGTTCCCAGAGTGTCATTTCACCTGAGAACAAGTTGGCGTCAGGATGGTCACACAGGTTTCTTTCCCAACATCCATCTGCCTCTTTGCTCCAACCCTAAAGATGTTTCACAGGGAACAGCAGAAGGAGCTGGTTGGAAAAGCCTCCACTCTGCAGGGACCAGCTCATCAGCAGACTCAGCTTGCAGGGTTAGTCTGAATGGCCATATGCTTCCTCACCCTTTGCCCCAAATAATCATTCCAGGACTTTTCCAGACTCCGGGTCTTCATCTGTTCACTTGGCCATGTTCCATTCACTACTTGAGCCTTTCTCAAGAACCATCCAATCTGTTCCTTTGTACATGTATGCACCTTCTACCATGAAGGGCTTCAGTGTAATTTAGTTCTAAGTCAACCTTACAAAATGTATAAGTCACCCAAGATACCCCAACCTGTCCTTAAAGCTGTGCTTGACAGTTAGTTATTTGATTCAGTTTCCCATCTCTCCTCCGATCACACCAGCCTGGCCTCTTTACGCAGCCCTGCAGAATAGACTGGAAAATCCTTTAGGCTTGCTTGTTTCTACAGCCATTGGAATTTAAACTAGAGAGCATTCGTAAGCTCTGAGAGAGCATCTAGTTTTGAATTTGAAGACTGGCATTAGCACATGAATCTCTAGAGCAGCTTGATATGACCTCATAAACATTACCAATACTTCCCCCGAGATGCCGTTCCACTCACCATACAGCTCAGTTGGCATGACCATTTGTCCAAAAGTGCTTGAAAGCTAGCAAAAGGAGAGAGAGAAAAAGAGAGGGAGGGAGGGAGGGAGGGAGGGAGGGAGAGAGAGAGAGAGAGAGAGAGAGAGAGAGAGAGAGAGAGAGAGAGAATTCACCAATGTACAATTGAAGTCTAGGCTCATATTTATTAGATTCATAAGGCTGTATTACTGATACAGAGAGGGAGAATAAGCAGGGTTGTCAGTAACATTAATAATATGTGCCAAAGGGCAGCAGAGCCCACTGCTGTGGAGAGAAGCAAGAAAATTCATGGGCCTCAGTGGAGGAAGGCACTCAGCAACCTCTGGTCTGGGTAAGAAATTCCTACTGGATCCCAAACTTGAGACTCTGCATTACGACCTGATAAATGAGCCACTTCATGTCTCCGAGCTGTGTTTTCCACATGTGGCTGCACACTTCAACGCTTCAGACCACATCCTTTCTGATTTTAGAATTTTTCCAAACACAGCTGCTATTAAAAACCCAAGTCTTGGATGTAAGAAGAAAACGTCTGTGGTCCTTCCAAACGAAATGCTCAGCTGTAACTCAGAAGACAATACAGGCATTTACACGCCACACTTTCTGGAATCCTCATTGAGAAGTGTTGGATAGGGTCTCCACAGAGGGTGGCCCACCTCCTTGTCCCTGCCCAGACCTCACACCTCTCTGTCTTTCAAACATCTCACAGTGGCAGACGCTAAAAGCTGTTTTGTCTTTCCGTGGGAAAAATAGCCTCTGATTTTGTGACTTGTATAGAGTTTGTTTGTTCACTTTTGATTTTTTATTATTTTACATTTTTATTATTTTCCCCTTTGAAGTGTTTTAGAACCAGTCAACACTCAGCAGCCTCTCCTTCTTCCTTACCCTTTCCTAAGCAGCACATCACTTCTAGGCCTGGGATCGTTTCAGAAGCGAGGAAGAACTCGCTTGAGTGGAGCCGCTTGGTTTTCAATCATAAATGTCAGTACACATAAACAGCATATGTACTACACAATTAAAAGATGTAAATACAGGGTCTTTCTGTGAAATCCACTGGTAGATAAGTGCACTACACTGTTAAATGTTTTACATGTGTGCATTTTTAAAGTCATAAACACTCATCTGTTTAAGTTTTGGATATACAAAGCTTACATACAAGTAAAAATTGGCAATGTTGATTTCTCTACTAAACTGTTTGAAAAATGTGTGTTTGTGTGTGTATAGAAAAATATGCATAATATAAAATCGATGTGTGTTTTTGGATGTGCCCTTGTGTAGAATTGAATAATCTGTGTCAGTTGGCGGCATGTTCTTCTTTCCTCATGAACAACAATCTTAAAGGGGGGGTTATTATTTCTATGGGACTAGCTGACATCTTTGTGTAATTATGATTTTTGAGGGATTAGGTAAAAACTGATTTCTGACATGAGCTCAGATCTCACGATCCTCCAGGCTAGTGCTCTGCAGCAGTTCAGAAACTGTTAGCCAAAAGAAGTGAGTGGGGACTCAACGATCCAGGGGCCACGTCTGCTGGTTAACATGAGCACACTAGATACACCACTGAGCGTCACCAGACACACTGTCACTTCCAAGGTTGGCCATGGCCAACTTTCTGTCAGGCTGCTCAGCATGTAAGTACGCTCTGAGGCAGGATGTGGAAGAGAAGACATGTTAATACCCACACTGACTTCTAAAGTCAGCACATTTTGCCATACCAGTTGCTACTTTCCATCATAGCACAAAATTATCAGCCCCAAGAAATTGCTTTGTCCAAGGTTTGAAGAAGCCTGGGATGTTGGCATTGTTCTAAACAACAACCATAGCCATACGTATATTGGTGGCTGGGCCACTGAGTGTGAAATGATGTCCTGTGCCCGAGACAAGTGTGTGGTGATATTGTGTTCCCCAATATATTGTGCATCTTAATAAACTTATCTGGGGTCAGAGAACAGAACAGCCGCTAGATAGAAATAGAGGCCAGAAAATGGTGGCACACACACCTTTAATCCTAGCATTCTGGAGGCAGAGATCCATCTGGATCTCTGTGAGTTCAAAGCCATACTGGAAACAGCCAGACATGGTGACACACGCCTTTAATCCCAGGAAGTGATAGCAGGAAGCAGAAAGGTATAAAATGTGTGAAAACCAGGAACTAGAGTCTGTTAAGCTTTCAGGCTTTTGAGCAGTGGTTCAGCTGAGATTCATTCGGATGAGGACACCGGCTTCCAGTTTGAGGAAACAAGATCAGCTGAGGAACTGGTGAGGTGAAGTTAGCTGTGGCCTGTTCTGTCTCTCTGATCTTTCAGTGTTCACCGCAATACCTGGCTCCAGGTTTGTTTTTATTAATAAGACCTTTTTTTTTTTTTTGGTTTTTCGAGACAGGGTTTCTCTGTGTAGCTTTGTGCCTTTCCTGGATCTCACTCTGTAGCCCAGGCTGGCCTCGAACTCACAGAGATCCGCCTGGCTCTGCCTCCCGAGTGCTGGGATTAAAGGCGTGCGCCACCACCGCCTGGCTTAATAAGACCTTTGAAGATTCATGTTACACAAATAAAATTATGGGTCCTGATTTGTTGCTGCATATTTCCCAACACTCCTAGGACTGATGCTCCTGGCCCAGGGTCTTTCTTTTACTCTTCAGTGAAGGGAGAAAAATCAGGTAAATGTCCGTTATCTCAGGGTCATAGGATGTGGTGGACTCTGCACGAACCACTTGGTCCAGTTTTAGGACCTCAGTCTGGTGTGTGTTGGAGGGTGGAATGGGGCATGGAGACCCATGCTTTGGGCACACTAGAAGCACTCTGCCACTGGACTGTATTCTCAATTCTCTTTTTACTTTTGATTTTTCTGCCTCAGCCACCCAAGTAGCTGAGATGAAAAAGCTTGGCTTACTTTGCCTGAATTACTTTTTTAACTTAGGTTAACAGAAAATATTGAATGAAATATAATGGCCTTTCTCATCCATCCTTTCTACCCAATCCCCACTGCTCCTCATTCTTACAATGTTGGGCGAGCTTGCTACACCTTTAACAATGGATGACCAAATCTTGCTATGTTGGTTATTATAGTATTAACTAAAGTCTGCAGTTTCCATTAGGATCCTTGGGTTGGGCATTCTATGAATTTTGACGGATGTATCATAGTGGGTACCCACCATTGTAGTGTTATACAAGAATAATCCTGCTGCCTTTGAAAGTCCTCTACCAGTCACCCCTCACAGCCCCACAACATCTGGTAGCCATTAAAAATAATTCCATAGCATATAACCTTTTTTAGTGGACTTCTTTCCCTTAGCCATATATCTTTTATTATAGGACGTTCCTTCCACACGGACTTCACAAGATCTATTTCTAAGAGCGGTTGCTCTTAGGTCTCACCAGACTTTTCTGGCAGTATCTGCAGTCTGCCAATTCCAACATTTTCCCCCTGTATAGTTTAGCAATCTGAGTCTTTCTCCCTAGCTTATCCAGGATCCATTCATATCCTGCTTCGGCTCGAAGTATCTTTTTGACATGGAGAGATGAGCAGCCACACAGATTCGGCTTGAAGCCTGTTCCTCTACGTTGCTAATACTTTGCCTTTCCCCGCATCATTTCATAGATTCTGTTTTTTTCCATCTGTGAAATGGGTTGAATATCTTCAACACGGTAGCTTTCCTGTTGCCTCAGTAAGAGATGCTCTCATTCTCTTCCTCTGCTGCCTTAGGACCATCACCTCCAGGTCCAGGTACTTCTTCTGCTTTCTGCTTTCTTACCTGTGTCCCTATTGCATCTCCACACTAGAAGATGCCATTGGCAGGCACTGTGCTGGGGCAGGCTTTTAAAGCTGCATTCTTTTAATTTTAAGTCTGTGTGGTCAAACATGGGAACCTCCATCATCGTAAGTTCGAAGGTGAGTCACATCATTGGCCTTGGGTATAAGTCAGCAAACTTTTGCTGTTGTCAAGGACCAGACAGAAAATATTACAGGCCATGAGGATCGTCATTATTATTCCAAGTGCAAAATGTATCCTTGCCACACAAAGCAAGTGGGTGTGGCTTGACTCCAAGTGGACGTTATGTTCATGAGTCACAACGCATCATTCTTGTTTGTTCCTTAGCTCTTTGACAAAGCAATAACTAGCTACTGTCTCCTGGCTAGAGAAAAGCAGGAGGCAGCCACAGTAGGCTGCAGGTTGCTGAGCCCCACCGATGACCTCACAGAGAAAACTGGCTTTGGCAGAGTTGGCATGATCGGACCCCAGTATTTGGGATGAAGCAGAGGTGATGTAAGAGGGCTTGCACTTTCAGCTCATCACTTTTATTTGGAGCCCCAATCCATAGACTCCCCTATATCATCTCAACGTTGTCACCGCGGACATCAGGGACAGGTAAATTTTGGTTGAGAGTGGTTACTGTGCACTGTGGCGTCTTCATCAACATCCCTGGCTTCCACCCACCAGACAGATTCAGTGAGATCTCTTTGTGACAGCCAAGAACATCTCCAGACATTACCAGGCACCCAGCTGAGAAGCCCTGAGTCAGCGAAGCAGCCTCAGAATGCCGGGAAACTCACAGAGCTGTTAGTAACCCAGTAACTAGGATAGAGGAGATGGGGTACATTGCTGTGGGATGTTCTGTATGGCAAATGTGTTGCTGATTAGTCAATAAATAAAACACTGATTGGCCATTGGCTAGGCAGGAAGTGTAGGCGGGACAAGGAGGAGAATAAAGCTGGGAAGTGGAAGGCTGAGTCAGAGAGACACTGCCAGCCGCCACGATGACAAACAGCATGTGAAGATGCCAGTAAGCCATGAGTCATGTGGCAAGGTATAGATTAATGGAAATGGATTAATTTAAGCTGTAAGAACAGTTAGCAAGAAGCCTGCCATGGCCATAAAGTTTGTAACCAGTATAAGTCTCTGTGTTTATTTGGTCGGGTCTGAGTGGCTGTGGGACTGGCAGGTGAGAGAGATTTGTCCTGACTGTGGGCCAGGCAGAAAAACTCTAGCTACAGTACATGTGCGCATGCCCCCACCCACGTATACTGGCGCCATGAATGGGTTCATGTATCTGGGATAGAACAGCTTTCCTGGATTCCAGCTTTAAGGCAGATCCAGAAGAAGGATGAAGAAGTAGTTGACTTCTTCGTTGATAAAAGTGGGTTACCACATAATGTGCCTGAAGGAAGTGCTCCTTACAGGAAGTTGCAGTCCACTCCTGCCCAGGGTGTCTCTAATTATCAAGCCATCCAGACAGGCCCCAGGGCAAGTAAGCAGGTCTCTGGGTTTTTAATTGGGCATTTATTGTGTGATCACCCAGTGGCAATTAAGATGGTTTTTGTTTGTGAGGAGGTTTTTCTCTTCTCTTCTTCTCTTTTCTCCTCTCCTCCCCTCTCCTCTCCTACCTTCCCTTCCCTCCCCTCCCCTTCTCCTGTTCTCTGTCTCTGTCTCTGTCTCTGTCTCTCTCTCTCTCTCTCTCTCTCTCTCTCTCTGTCTCTGTCTCTGACAGGATACCTACTTTCACCTTTCTATGGAAAACAAACCTCAACAGGAGTTGAGACCTTTCATTTTTTAACCAGGAGGGAAAAGGCAAAAGAGAAAGTAGGAATAAAGGGTCTGAATGGGCAGGGTTGGAGACTAGTTAAAATCAATGGAGAAGGCATGTGCACTATTTCCACCTGGATTTTCAGCTAGAAATGCTAATGGAGAGCTGTGGTACTGCAAAACCTCGACAGCTCCCAGGGGCTGACCCAGCAGCACACACCTCTGAGAGATCTGGTGTGTAGAACTCAGCATTTAATCATTAAAAAAGCATGAGTTCAAACACCTCACTTGGCCTTCTATCATTCTTCACTGGTTCTTCATAATTTCAGAGGAAACTGACCTAGAGATGTGTAAGAATTAGTTTGGTCATTGACACAAGCAAATTTTTTTTTTCCCTCTGAGACACCATGTGCTTTCATTGGTAGACAGCTAACTCTCTAGGGACACAGTCATGCCTCAGCTATGTACCAAGTCTTCCCACTCATACCCAAACTGCCCCAACCCCCCAATTCCAAACCAATCTGAAGTCATCAAGCCTTGACACCCTGGGGAGGGAGGTCATGCCGTCAGCCAAGTAGGTTATTGCCCCCCTCACTTGTCTGCCACTCATCAGCTTGTTTTTTATTTGCCTCAAAACTCCCATTAAATAAAATGTGTCTTGTAACACACAGTTCATTTCCCATGACCAGCATGTGGAGCTGAGTCCTTTTCCTACCAAAGAATCTGAACTATGCTTCTTTTCAACAACCCCCAGCCTCTGCCCCACAATATACATTTCAGCTTGTTTTGTCTACTTTTCTGATTCCAGCCGTGTCATTCTACCCATTATCACACCTTGGTGTCTCGTGGCATTCATTGAAAGTGGGAACAAGTCATAGATGCCAATGATGCAGCAACCGAACTCAGCTGTCACACGCCAGCACCCTAGCCGTCCACCCACACACACCCACTGTTGACTGAATCATTTTTTTCCTAATGCATATTTCAGTCTTGACTGACCATCCGCCATATGGCAGGATTGTCCTGTGGGCAAGTTTATTATTAACAGCTCACAGCTGGAGTTACAATAACTCTGCACAGCTTTGACATTGTACTAATTGACCAAGACGTGCCTGAGAACAGGGCACAGAAAGTGGCCATTGCAAATTACTCCAAGCACAAATGGAAGATTTAGTAGCCAAAATCCAGTTCCAGAGTAGAGGTTTATGTATTTGAAGGTCAAATTGTTGAGAAGGTGGGGAAAGGTGAGAGCTTTTTAGAAAAAGGGAGAGAGGAGGTGGGCAAACTGTGTCAGGAATTCTTTGGAGCTTCTGTTAGGTCTTTATTCAGATGAGTTAGTTGGAACAAATTCCTACTAGTGAGAGAGAAGCCACTGTACTTACAGTGGAATTAATCTCATAGTTTCAAGCACTCAGACAATTAAGTCACTGAACCCATTGGGTATCTTCCGTCCATATTTCCCTGCTTAATCCTGCTGTCCCAGGCAAAGCTGGGCAAGGCCTGAGAACAGTGTGTGCTGTGTTAGCCCTGTCACTTAGCATTACAGTCAAAGAGGCCAAGTGTGGAAGGGACTTGCTTGCCAGTACTCATGAGTGACTTCAGGGGATGGATGCTAGCTCTGAATTGTGGATCGGGGGAGCCCTGCGAAGTTATGAAATGTGAATGGGCTGTCTGTGCATCTCTCAGGAAATGTCTTTCTCAGATGTTTCCAGCCAGTGACTTGATTGAGAAATGACCAGGGGAGAAGAGAGGAATAAGGCAACGAGTTTGACGTCTTATAAATCAGCAGCACGGAGCTCAAGTGGAACCGTCAAACTGCGAGAACCCTGCCGCTCTGCAGGCTTCCCTGCCCTTTAAGAAGCAAAGCCTAACCTTTGCCTTGCTCTCTAGATGGGGAAAGGCTTTGCTGAAGCGCACAGATGACTGAGGAGTGGAAAAATAAATATGGCTTGCAGAGAAAATGAAAAAGAATAGATTCCAAGTAGCATATACACAACACGTCCCAGTCCTGATCTTGGTACAAGTATCAAGTTATAAGTAGAGTTGAAAAACAGGGCTAAGTGATGTCATTAGTAAATCCCGACTGATCATCCAGTAACACACTTGACTGCAGTAAGCCTACACTGAACTAATACCATGATTGCTATTGAATGACTGAGAAGCAGAGGCCCAAACACGGGCAGGATGTGAACCTGTGAAGCATGGTACCAAACTCTGTGTTCCCAGCCAGTACACCATTGACCTCCCTTTAGTTAATGACCTGCGTACTAGGCAGCAGTCAGTAGGCATGTGGGACCCTGACATTTCACAGTCTAAGAGTCGTTCTGGGCCTTAAATGCATCCATCATCTGCTTTGTGCCCATGATGCTGTATCTTCCCATACTTACAGGTGTCTGGGTTTATGTTAGTGAAAACAGCTTTGCATTTGTAAGCACAGGACTGAGAGGGACGCTGTCAGGTTTCCAACGGTAACTGTGAGTCTGCCAGATCACATTGTCTCCACCCATGTGAAGGCATGAAGGTCAGTCTCTGGCACATCAGGAAACAGGGTCTGTCGACCCAGCCTGAGCTTGCGTTGCTGTTGCCAGAGAAACATAATTGAATTTCCTGAATTATGCACAGCGAGCTATAATGTTGTTTGAATAACCATATTTATTTGACTTCTAGGCCCAGTGGCATCTGTTGAATTCACAAAGCTCCTATTGATGGAAGGAGGGATTTGTTCATCCAGCAAGCTGTGATGGGCCCGTGAGGCAGCAGGAGCTGGAGGATGCCTGGCTAAGGCTGAAATTGCTCATCATCCCCAGCCAAATGCCTGCTACCGGGAAAGCCATGGAGACAACCTGGGCTTGGGGCATGAAGATGAAACTCTCTTCCTTCATTTCTTATGGCCAAACTCTGGAATAAAGAGTCAAGCATGGGAAAGGGGGGGGGGTCATGGGAAAGGAGAGGTTAGGAGGGTAGAGCAGATGGGAGGTGAGCACAGTAGTGGAAGGGCATTGGAAGGCCGTGGGTAGAGCTCACGTATAGTATCATGTGTATTGTCCACATGTGTGGGGCAATTCCTAGGGACAGGCATGATCTAGGATGGTACACAGGTCATTGAGACACAGCCCAGCCCTCCAGCAGTTTACCGGTGAGTCGGTGTTCCTAAGCATCATCCAAGCTCTACAAGCAAAGACCTGGGAGTCATAGGAAGGCTCCCTTAGCTCTAAGGAGCAGGTTTGGAGAAGACCTGTGAATTGGTGATGCTGAAGATAAATTCTTTTTGTTGTTGTTGGTTTTTTTTTTTTTTTTTTTTTTGGCTTTTTAAAGACAGGGCTTCTCTGTGTAGTTTTGGTGCCTGTCCTGGATCTCTCGTTCTGTAGACCTGGCTGGCCTCAAACTCACAGAGATCTGCCTGGCTCTGCCTCCCGAGTGCTGGGATTAAAGGCATGTGCCACCACCACCACCACCACCACCACCACCACCACCACCACCACCACCCGGCAATAAATTCTTAAAGATGAGTGGAATTTCAGAGGATGGTTAGCGTCTTGAACTTGGGGATAGTGGAAGTGAAACTCCAGCAGGGAGAGTCTCAAACCTCAGGTGAGCATTTACTGAATGTGGCACTCCCCAGTCACCCTGATGCAGCCTGATATTCCAGAAATTTCCAGGCATGTGCAACTTGGCCTTTGTTCTCAGATACTTGGGGACTAAAAAGAGGGACAGGTCTGTTGCTCCTGCTCCTCTGTCTGGATCCCCTTGTCTCCCACCCATGTAAGGAGCTGCAGAGAAGGCTTTGCAGCCTTCCCACTGCCTGCCTAGCCAGAGAGCGAAGGCATCTTTAGGGGGCACAGCTCCAACACAAGAGAAAGAGCTGGCAGCTTTGGAAATGAAGTATCTGTTTGACGGTCATTGGAAAATGTTTCCTCCTTAAAAGCTTTCCAGAGCATTTCATGTCATTGTGTGGTAGAGTTAGCAGTGGGAGCCATCTCTGGAGCAGAGGACAGGGGACAAAGGAAGGGACCCGGGAAGAGAGAGAGCTGGCCTTCAAAGTCAAGGGCACCAGTGCTCTTCCAGAGCAGAGACACAATCACTGGCAGAAGCCAGGCTTTGCTGTCTGCCCTGAGTGAAAGCCCTGAATGTTTCAGCTGGAAATCAGTTCATGCGCCGAGGAGAGGCTTCTCCTCTCGCTTGCTTTCCTCTGGTTGTTTCTAACTATGCTGTGGCACCTCGGGCATCTGAGGTGACCTCTTCTTGGCCTAACTTCCTAACACCCACAGGACTTTGCAAATAATTGGTCTTTGATGTTGTTAAGTCTACCCTGCTGGAGAGAAGCTCCCAGAAAGAAGAAACGGATTTAAAAACCATCTTTAGCTTTTTGTTAGGAACATCTCAAGCTTTTATTGATTGACAGTAGAGGGGATAGATGGCCCCATGAGCCTCAGATGCTCACTGGCCAGTCTCAGCTGGCACATGACTGAGAGTTCCTGCTCTACCCAACCTTCCTCCCCGGCACCCAGGGCCCCTGATCCCCCACATTTATAAGCACCAGACATCACACCATTTGATACAAAATACCTCAGTATACATCTTGATAAGAGGACAAACTTTTTTATAATGGTGTATTCATACCTAAAATAAATGATCACTTACGTCTGGTCGGTTTAAAGACTTTCCCATAAATGACCTATAAATGTGTATTTACTAATAAACAGGATTTGTCTTTTTCTATTAAATTTCTTTAAATATATAACCTCCTCTCCCTCTTCCTCCTCCTATTTCTGCTCCTTTGCTGCAATTTATTTGTTGAGAAAATAGGTTCTCCGTGAGGTAGAATTTACGCTCTTCAGTTTTTAATTTCTCCCCTTCTTCTGCCTCTCCCTCCACTTGCCCTTGTCACAGTTTGTTAATTAGCCTAGGCTCGCCCTAAACTCACGAGCCTTCTCTCTCCACCCTCAGAGTGCCAGGATTATAGGCATGCACTATCATAGACAGCACTTTTCAACTTAGTGAGAACGATAGCAATAGCTACAAACGTATTAAGTCAAAGGCCCGCAGGAGGCTTTGGAATGGAGGATGCATGAATCCACCCGTTAGTCCCAAGCTCTCCGAACAATGCCATGTTCAACTCACTTGCCATGACTGATTCCTACCGGAAACTTTAGCTGGGGCCCACCTGAACTTTCAGCTGTCACCACCACTTTATGGAAAATACAAAGGACAGAATAAACACAGACTCAGATGGTAGGCTTCCTTCCCCGTTTTAAGCACGTATTACAAGTTTATTTGATTACAAACAGGCATCATACAGTGTTTTTTCATCTAGGGTTATTGGGGGTGAGGGGATGTTTGTCTCTGACAAAGTGTGTAGCAGGCTTTCTTGGACGGCCAGCCCCCAAACCATGACACAGAGACTTCTTATTAATTATGAATGCGTAGCCTTAGTTTAAGCTTGTTTCCAGCTAGCTTTTTTTTCTTTAACTTAAATGAATCCATTTCTGTTCATCTATGTGCTGCCCCAAGGCTAGTTTACCTCATCTACCTACTGTCCATCCTGCTTTCCTGCTGCTTCCATGTCTGGCTCCCCTTTTCTGTCTGTCCACCAGCCCCGCCTATCCTTCCTCTGCCTCGCTATTGGCCATTCAGCTTTTTGTTAGACCAATCAGGTGCCTTAGGCAGGCAAGGTGAATCAGCAACACATCTTTACACAGTGAAACAAATGCAGCATAAACAAAAGCAACACACCTTTACATAGTCAAACAACTGTTGTACAACACAAACAATTGTAACACATCTTTACCTAGCTCAGCAAACATTCTGTTCCACAACGTAAGCAGACACAGACTGCAGACTCGTTTTTCTGTTCTGTTGCCTTTGTGGATCTTCATTACTCCTTGGCAATCGCTGGGCCACTGGCTGGCCAGTGACAGGTTTGTATACCTTTGTGATCCTCCTCTCCCCTAATCCTGCCCAAAGGTTCTTTCCATTTTTATCATGGATGGAGAAAGTGAACATCATCTTTTCAAAATTTATCAAATAAAAGTTAAAATGGCTCTATGCAAAAGTTGATTAAAAGTTCCTCTCAGTAAACACTTAAATATTAGAAACTAGAACTGAGCAATAACCACTTGTTTTTGGTTTGTTTGTTTGTTTTGTTTTTTCCTTTTGGAGAGGGCTGGTCTTCTTAATTCTTTGAAATATTTTGCATAGCAGAAGTTACTAGTAGAAAGAAGTGTAACTTAGTGTTGCTACTGTGGTTATAACTTTGAGAAACCCAGGACAGCACATATTCTGACACACACACAGCACGTATTCTGACACACACACACACACACAGCACATATTCTGACACACACACACAGCATATATTCTGAATAGGAATGTGACCTGGCTCAGGCTACTGACTCTCAACAACTGTGACAGCCTCCTTGTTGGCTTCCCCTCTTCCAGCATCTTTTTGTGTCTCCTACCCCGGCACTCTACTGGCCTCTCCCACTCCTTGGGAATCTGCAGGCTTTTTGCTGGCACCAGTTCCCCTTCCTGACTGCTGAGCATTGGAGAATTTCAGGATTTGATCTCCTGTGCTCATCTCCTTCACAGTCCACATCCTTCCCCTGAGATCTTGCCCATGCTTTCGGTTTTAATTATTATCTATGTGCTGATGACTCTTGAATTTATATCTCCAGTCCAGACACTCCTCTGAGCTCCCGGCCATAAATTGAGTTGCCTATTCCACATCTTGACTTGGCCATCTCCAGGCACTTCAGACTCTGCGCGGCCCCAGACTGAACTCGCACTGCCTCCCTACCCCTTTCCTCCCCCAGCATTCCCGGGAACCGGCTCCACCAACCCGAGATGAGCCCGTCAGGCCCTTGGCAGCCATCCCCTGCACCTCCCTCTCCCCTGTCACATCCACTGAGCCAGTAGGTGCTCTGATTCTCATTTCCAGATGTGTCCACCTCTGTATCTCCAGATGACACTGTGATCTGCGCTTTTGCAATCCTGCATTACTTCAGGAGCCTCCCACTTTCCCCAGACCTATGCTATGCCCCACCCACCCTACAGCCAGTGTTCGTTTAAAAACTATGTAGAACTGTTTACAACTGTCACCCCCACGGGACCTTTAAAGGCTTTGCTTTGGCACGCAAGGCCCGAGACTGTCCGTTTCCTACCATGCCCAGCCTCACTTCATATCCTTCCCCCTGGTTCCTTTCCATCTAGCCAAGCTTGTTTCCCACATCTCAGCCTCAGGACCTTCGGCCCTGCATTTGCTCTAGGTAGGGTTACCCTCCCCTTTCCTCCCATTCCCTAGTTAATCTGCACCTTTCTGAATTAGTGAACCTGGACCTGTTCTTTCCAATGTCATGGTCTCCTTCCTTGTTCTTTGTGCTGAAAAATCTCTACGGCTGAGGAAGCTGAGATCCAGAAATGCTAGGGCCCCGGATGGTGGCTGTGTGGGAACTCACTTGGATTAGTGTCATTTCAATAGCAGTTAGGAACTGGTCAAGTGTTAGAGCTTTACACGGGTTTTGGCCCCTGCTTGTTGTGTAGTAGCTGGAATGAGTTGAGAGAAGAAGAAGCCAATTAAAGGGAAGGCAAGTGAGACCTTTGGAGAAAGGTGACAGAAGGTGGGGATTGTTTAGTCTGGGATGGCACGGAGATGCGGGAAGAAAAAAAAGATGAAAAGTTTGCATGCCTGAGGAGGTTGTTGTAGCGTGCATGGCCATAAAACGATCTCTGAATGGCCACAGGGCACAAAGGATTTTATTAGGCCTCGCATCTCTGTAGATCTGACACACTGTAGCCGGAGAGAGTTTGGCTGGACAAAAGAGAGGGTTATTACAGAGTCCTACAAAATCCAGAGTGAGCTCTTGTCACGGCTTTGTACAGAAACTCTCTGAAGCAGGATCAGCAGGCATCTAACTCAGCTGGTGGCTCTGGCCTTGTACTTCAAGCATGGAGTCGGGCACCATGCCTCCTGTGGGCGTTCAGGATGAGTGACTGAGTGAAAGGATGGACAAATACATGAATGAATAAACCAAAAAGTAGAGCCTAGCACCCTCCAAACTGCCCGAAGTGGAAAAATCCAGTCGGTGGCACGTGGCCCCTCGGGGTCCTCACCTGATCATATTCAGGTGCCTTATCTGCTCCCAGGTGTTTCCATTTATCTCTAATAAACTGTCAGCCAAGAGTCAATTTGTGGGGGGTGTGAGTGGAGGGGAGGGTAAGACCCAGATGTTTCCCAAGAAGGAAGACAGGAGAAAGTTATTCTTCAATACTAATATATTTCGTCATCCTATCTGCCTGCAGATGCTCAATTTGGGAGCATGCCCAGGTTTCCTTTGCAGTCTTAAAATAAGTTGTGTATCTAAAACACCCAGGACTCCATCATCATCCCCAGAGATGTCTCTCTCTTATATATGGATGAAGCTGTGAGGTCTCGGAGGGGTCTTACGTTTCACTGGCTATATTTCTCCCAGTCTAAGCTGTCCTGTGTGCTTTCTCTACTGGGAACCAGGACAAATACTAATTGGTACCATTTACTGAACTCCTACTGTGTGGCATATAAAATCAGCTCACCATGGCAGTGATGCCAGGGCCGTATTGAAATCTTTTCTACAGTTGGGGACTTTACCTAAAGGTGATCATTTCCTCCAGTTCATACAAGCAACAGGGTCAGGTCCAAACCCTGGACTGTGTGACTTCAGACAGTGATTGTAATTTCTGAGGGCTGTTATGTGAGTTAGTCACACACTAAATACTCTGTGGTAGGTGCATTTTGCAGGTGAGGAAGCTCAGGTACCAGTCACATTGCCGATGGGCAGCAAAAGTAGCGCCTGATGATGTCCCAGGTAGAGGCCTGAGCTGAGTTCTAGCCCTGTCGGTACCGCATAGATGGCGGGGTTGGTGGGAGACAAGTCTAGTGGGAAACTTTCCTCAGGTTTTCTCTGTACTGATCTTCTCTTGCTCCATTAGCTACAAGCTCCCCAGCCTGTGAAAATCATAGCATGGAAGCTCTGGCTGCAGGTGGCAAGGTTATGGCTCCAGTTCAAGTTTCTTCCCCCATGTGGGACATTCCAGAAAGGACACTCTGTTCCACAGGGCTGAGTCTCTAGCACAGGCTTTGATCTTGGAAAGGATGAGCCTCTGTGCAGAGCTGAAGCTGTCTGTGTGAGCTTTGTTTATGTGAGCACCCTTCCAGGACTCTGTCTGCTTTTGGGGTGGAAGCGCCCTGCCAAAAACTCCGCTCTCCATGCTGGCTGTGTGGCCGACCTCCTTAGACCTCTTTAGTGATTTTTCTGCCTGGATGGATATCAGTGTCTCATAACGGTTTTGGAAACGACCAAAGTTTCCCTGGCAGGGGGAGAGATTGACTCGGCAACACGTCCTTGCCTTTTGGAGTTGCCCTCCAGATTTTCCAGGCTCGGCTCAGTAAATCACTTCATCTTGTACAAATACTGGCCTGTGAGCACCGATGATCTCAAAGGCGAGGAGAATTTGAAACCTCATTTGAGAATCTATTCTCTTTTCAACAGTTAGTATAACTCGAATTTGTGAATAAAAATGTCCGTTGGTGCAGGCCAACATTCAGGTTGATAGCCTTTGATGGGAGCTAGACTATGCTTTCACTCCACAAGGCTATGGAAAAGTAACTTGTCTGTGTATTGAGATTTATTATTGAAGACCTTGAAGGCCCTATTCTGTGTGCTGGTCCTGGTGGGTTGTTAGATCTAGTGTTCTTAAGACTGTCGGAAGAGCATTTGGGGGCAACTCTATGAAGTATTTCTATTAACTTCCCCTTGTTCCAATGTGAACATTGGCTGAAGGCAGGCTGTGATGAGAAAATCCAACCACTACAGCTTGGCAAATGCCCCCTCAGAGAGGAAGATCCTTCGATATTGAGTCTTTCCTTGAACCTGTTAATGAATAGGTGCATATGTACATGACTACGTTCTTCTTCAGTGAATATTCTAGAATGCTGAATTTTGGAAATTCCTGCTAGGTTTTTTTTTTTTGGGGGGGGGTGTGGGAGTTCTACCTTTTAACAATACAAAAAGATCAATTTAATTTTTTTATTTTTTATTTTCTTTTTTTGTTTTTTTCAAGACAGGGTTTCTCTGTGTAGTTTTGGTGCCTGTCCTGGATCTCGCTCTGTAGACCAGGCTGGCCTCAAACTCACAGAGATCTACCTGGCTCTGCCTCCCCAGTGCTGGGATTAAAGGCACGTGCCACCGCTGCCCGGCTAATTTTTACATTTTGAGTACATAAAATTCAGTGTGACCCAGTACCTTAACACGCATATATCAAAGCATCATGCTTTATTAAACTGTGTCTTGGGAATGGAATTTTCTCTATTTGTAAATACCATAAAAATCTATCAAAAGTGATTTAACCTGGTAGGTACAGAAGGGGAAAAGGAAGAATGGATGGTTTCTATAAGTTAGGTGTTTAAAATGCTATTTCATTTGCAGGAAAATTGATGTAAATGGACTAAAATCATACTGACTTGGATGAGCAAGATGCAGACAAACAGACCCCTTATGTGCTCTCTTAGACACATATCCTAAGCTAAAAGGACTATCTCTCTTTCTCTCCCTGTTCTCCTGCCACAATGGCACGTGCGTGTGCGTGCGTGCGTGCGTGCGTGCGTGCGTGCGTGCGTGTGTGTGTATGTTTGTAGGCCTTAAGGGAGGTGGGATAGTAGGAAAGATGTGATATGATAGTAGAGGGGGAAATGTTGAGGATAGAAAGATTTAAATGGGGGTTGAAGAAGAGTTAGTTAATAGTAAGGATCTATGAAAAAGCCCCATGGAAGCTTACTATTTTGTAAACCTATTTAAAAATGACATTTAAAATTATTTTAAAAGTTTGAGCAGAGACACCTGCATCAGTAGATAATGGCCTCCCCATCCATGATGAATAAGAGCCCATGAACTCTGAAGTTTGAGTCCAGTACCTTGGAGTCCATGGGTAGCAAAGGAACAAAGACAGGACAGATCACGGACACATGTACAGTGAAGCTGGGATCCAGTGGGGGTGGTCTAAGCTGCGCCACCACAACCTTGAACCTCAGCTTGTTCATTAGGTACCACATGGGGCGGGGTGAGGGGTGGTTGGCTAGTCTTGGTAGGAGGTCTCTGTAGGGAGCAGTCTCTGGCTGTAAACATCCCAGAGGAGAGAGCTGCAGCTGGTAGTCTGCTCACACTGACCAGCCATCCATTAACACTCAAACTTGGGCTCCTGAAGAAAGCTTTGCCATTCCTCTTGAGCCTGGCCTATATAGGTAACAGCTTTGCCAAATTACCGTGGGCCATTTGGTCTTGGAGTCCTCAACAGGCTGCGCTCACGTCAAAACACACGTTCACTCAGGACTTCCCTCACTCAGGGCTTCCTCCGCTTCTACAGCACCCCTCACTCATGAATCACAGGCGGTTAATCGTTACCGAGGAAGGAGGTGGCGTTTCTTCTGCAGTGTGGCCATGGGCGCTGAAATGGGAAAGCATGATTTGGGAGGTCTGAGCTGCCTTTCCAAGGTCCAACACCAAGCCGTGTAGAGTGTGTTAAGGACTCATAGCTTTCATGCCCTAAAGCACGTGTTTCTGAAAGTCCTAGGCCACTGGTCATAAGTGATGTCATCACGGAGCAGTTCCATTCTCCCTTAGCATTGGCCCCAAGGCTATGAGACAAGGGCAGAAGACGACCTGAAAGAGCAAAACCGTGCTCATGCACTAGGCTGTCTTGGGATGCATTTCTGCTCTGCTGCCCATTCCCTGTGTGGCTTGTGGGTAAATTACTGAGAGTCTTTGCACTGCAGTCCTTAATCTATATAAAAAATGTGGGTACAGCCATAACCACAGTCTAAGATTCCAGATGTGTTTTGTGTGGTAGCAAACTCTCAATATGCCCACACAGTTTCTTCTGTTTGGGCAAAGCCCCCTAGAGTAAGACATGAGGTTCTTATAAGAGGCAACAATAAATGTCTGTGAGCACATTTAGATATACTAAAGGTGTGGGGGGAGTGCCAGGACCCAACAGTCGATCACCTGTCCTTTTCAAACAGGGCAGAAACTGAAAGTCAAGGAGCCCAATTGGAGCCATGGTAAGAGCTGTGAGGAGCTGCATAGGCTGGATTCTCCACAGTCCCTGTACCACAGAGCTCTCACGGAGGCAGGCCAGGACAGTGGCTGTTTGGTATGGCTTACTTCGTCAGCGTCATTAGCACCAGCATATAATTCTAAAGGAGACTAGGAAACGTGGGGTGTTGTGTGGCCTCAAGAGCAGGATCTACTTACTCCATTGTACATATGTATAGATATCACGTCCTACACTGGACCCTCAGACCATTATTATGTGTCAAAAAGTGAGTTTAAAACACTGGCTGGCTCCAGAGAAAACAAATTTGCCATCTTGTGAGAGTATCCTTTTCTTCCTTTTTTTCTTTTTTAAGACTAAATGAAATTAACTGTTTCCTACTAAATACTTGATTTACGTTGCACATTTTGAATTTCCCATTATGTGAAGGGTCTAAAGCCTTTTTTTCTTTTCTGTTTTTTCTTTCTTCCTTTTTTTTTTTTTTTTTGCCAAGAGCAATGAAAATAATGGGAAGAAAAATAAAAGCCCACAAAACAGTCCTTTGTACAAACCCCATTTATTTCAGCAGTCGGAAGGCATATTAACTTTCCTCGCACAGACAGAGAATCCATCCTGGGCACATCAAAATACCGACACTTTAAACATTTCTCCTTCGCTACACTCTTACTTTTCTCCTTGACTGTCCTGTAAGGTGTTAAGAATCTGTCAGATGGTGTTGCCTCGGAACCTCTGTATTTCAGGGACATTTTATGAAGCGGTTCACCTTCAGCACTGATGTCATCACCCCCTGTTTGGGGATTGGAGAAGGATTAATGAAAACAGAGGTTAGCCCTTTCCAGTCCCGGCTGGGGCCATGTTGTCTTGGTTTTGATCATTTGCCCCAAATTAAGATTTCTGCCTAAAGCCCTCGTGTCCATGTTTGGCTGGCAGTTTTATGGCTGACCGAAGTGTGTGCCGGCCAGGGTTCTGGTTGGCTGTGTGTTTACACAGGCTGTTAATCAGATGGGGAGCGGGCAGCCGACACGGGACGCTGTGAGCGGAGCCGCCCCATGTGCTGTCCCGCACAAGGGCCTGCACTTCGTTACTACAAATTACATAATGACATGTTACATTTCAAAGTGTATTTTTACTTCAGGGAAAATTAAGCCAATAAACAAACAACCCTGATTTGGGAGACGAAGAAAAAAAAAAGGAAAGGAAAAGAGAAAAAAAAAAAGGCCCTGGTTTGCAGATCTTCCTCCTAGAGAAGGCTCTTAATTAATCTGTAGCTATAAACAAATCTTTGTTTTATTGAAAAGAGAGCCGTCGTGTATAAAAGCTATTTTTAAAATTAGGATGTGAACATTTTCTGGACAGGGGTCTGGGTCATGTTATGGATTTTATGATCTGTACAGAACGAACAGGCGGGCTTGTGTGAAGATGCAATTCTTGATCACTAATCCCTCGCAAATGTTGCTGCTGCCTTGCTTGAGTGGAGCCTGTAAACACCAGAATTACTGTAGCTTTTCCAGGTACTAATTAAAGCAAAACTGCTTAATATAAGCATAGAATTGCCAACTGTGGAACTTGGGGGCTCTGTTATACAATATCTGCATTTGGGAGACTTTGAAGCTTAAAAAAGGAAAGAAAAGAAAACGCTAACCCTCTAAATAAGCTTCTAAACTGATCATAGCTTGCCTGTGAATTCAACATCCACGCTTTTTTGTGGGCTATTGAAATGAAGTCTATGTTCAGGATCCGGAGTTCTAAGGAATCTGTTTTTGGGCAATGCTCACACTCAAATATTACTCAATTATGCATGTATGTATTTGTCCAAACCCTTTCAGCATAAACCATGTTACTAAATGACAACATGTCCTCAATTTCTTTTTCGTAAGTGGAAGATTGGAAGGACACGTTTTAAGCTGCATTAAAAATGAACTGTTTGACCAAGTCAATCCAATCCGAACCCTGCTGTTTTCAGTACACCTGGCCTGGAATCTCTGGGTTTGCTCAGGTGTTTGGATGCCACTGGGACTAACAGCCACCCAGGAAATGGTTGGATGACAGATGGCCTCTATGCTATTTTACAAACATTTCTTAGGTAGAATTATGGTGGCTTATTATAATTTATCAGCACAGTGCACAGAACCAGAAGTCACAAACCGGTTGAAAGAGATGAGCTAAGTCTTCTTGTTTGGTTTATTTTTTAGACCCAAGATGTTTACAAAGAAACCCTTCCTCCCCAAATATTGGAAATGAACAACAGAATTTTTAATATTACAGTTAAATTTTCAGACTTCAGCATGAATGGAGAAAAGGAAAGTCATGAAAGAAAGGATGGATATATATTGTACATTTTTGTGAATAAGAGGAGACCATTCTGCATAACTTCATTTTCTAGCAATATGCACATGCCCAAGTCATCCCTCTTTTTTATTTTATGGCAGAAAAATTATTTCTCTCTCATCTTTAATTCTTAATAGTCCATTTGAATAAGGAACTTAGATTATTTTGTTATTTATGAAAGTGCTCAAACTTGACCCAAACTGACCAAGCACTTTTCAAATGGCTTTGTTTGTGACTGTAGGCATATCAGTCTGAGAACTGTCAAGGACACTCTCATGGTACATGACCTGACTCTAGAGAGGCAGTACAACTTTTTCAGTGTTGGTTGAACTTGCTTTCACTGTTATCAAATAAAGAACAGCTCCATGAGAAAGCTGGGTGTTAATTTAGGGCTTTCATCCTAAGAGTAATTAATCCAATAAGAAAGACACTTGTCTAAGATGTTGTATCAGAATTATTTCATAACTGAAGATATACCTGAAGTGCACAGTTCAGTTCACTCTAGTTTTGTGTTTAGCCGATGATTGAAGAGGTAGATGGGCTCATCACGGCTTGTTGAATGAATGTGTGACAAGGGGCACTACAAGTGACTACAATGACGAAGCATTTCTGCTCCTTCTGTCTGACTGGATGGTCTGAGTTTCCCCAAGTTGACAGCATCTCCCTTCTGTGCATGTTGCAACAGTCCAAATCGTCCAAGGCACTATTTGTATCGGGTCTCTAGGAGATGCTCCACGACACACAGGTCCTTTGTGTAAATCCAGATGTGTGAATGGAGGATGAAGACAAGAGGAAGAGTAAACATTTCATCATCAGATGGCAGTTTTGATTTAGAAAATAGACTAGTGGCTATCTCTCCTTCAACTTTGAACTTTTAACTCTGAGAATATATCTGCATCTCTAGCTGTCCATCTCTATCCGTTGATGAATGGTTGATCATCCATCTTTCCTTTTCCTCCTCTTCCTCTCTATTCATTCCTTCCTTCTGCCCTTCATCCTTCTCTCCGTCCCACTTCTCTCCCTCCTTTCCTTTCCTCTTTTCAAGAATAAAACTGCCCTAATGCAGTAATCTAAAATTAATCCTTTAAAACCAGTGCTAACTCTTTCTTTCACAGAACGATGGGGACTTTCTTCCTTCCTTGGCTATAACTCTTCTGCTACTCATCCAGGGTGACCCACCAGAAAATCCCTTTGAAATGTTTAATGGGACTCGGGGACATAAAAAATTCACTTAAAAAAGCCAAATAAGTTTCCTGATTATGGACGTACTAGTTAAGTCCTGTGGAAGCCCATTTTCATACGCATGCAAATGCACTTAAAATGCCATTTTAAATCACACCCGGATATTTAAAACTCATGTTTTAAAATGTAACTTAAAACTTTAAAGCTTGCATAGAGAGGGACAGATAAAGCCAAAGAGTCAGAGAGTGAGATAATGCTTATCATACATTGAAGGAGCATTTGCCTTGAAAAGTAATTGTTCTAGAAAGCTTTGCTGGCCTTACAGAGCGCCAACATTCAAGTCAGATTTTGTGTAATGTGCACATCCCACGAACGTGAGTGCGGCATGCAAGTGTGTAATTTAGAACATTCTCCTGATTGAATGAATACACACCCAGGTTTACTATTTCGTATTTCTTCTCTTAAAGACGTGAAGCTCATTTCAAAAATGCTGGTTTAAATGGGCACAATTAAGTCTTTATCAGCTCTGAGCATTGCAGTCTTTTGCATGGAGAAATTTCTCAATCTGACAGAATAAGAAATGCATTTACATGGCCTGAGCTCTTAAATTGTCCCTTTCAATTAATGCCCCATCATGGAGCAATCTGGAAACCATTACTCAGTAACTCTTCATTATAATTGCTTGCAGCTGAGTATCCAGCCCTTGGTAATATAAGAATAAAAGAAAACTCAGCGAGTAACAAGTGCAATTGATTCCATTCAGAATTCCCTTGGTGCTCCGCCATGTTTGGCCTGCATAAGAGGAAACACGAGGTCCCCCCTCCCCTTTGGGGGCCAGGAAATGAACTGGCAGACATAAGATGGTTTGTGTGGTGTGGGCCTTCATTTCTCAGCTGGTCCTTGTTAAAAATGAGACGCTGGGGCTCCTGCTTTCTCCCTCATCGGCTACAATTTTTTTTTTTTTAAGGAGAGTTCTGGTAGAAGATAAAACTACAAAATTTCTATTTACTGCCAAGGAAAAGCATCCAGAAGCTGTCACCTTCTGAGACTATGGCCCATCCTGGAACTAACTTCGGCTGAGCAGTGCGTTTTAGGATTTCTCTCTGTTCCTACCTTGATCCCTCGTTTCTGAGAGTGGAGTCCCTGGAGCATTCTGTACAGGTGGAGAGTGTTTATGTGTTTGGGGCTATCAATCACCAATTCTAGAGATGTAAAGGTCTAAATTAAGATAGATGAAAATGTGATGAGGTAAATTCCCTCCCCAAATGCTCCCCCAAAGCCCCATGGAAACCAAGGACTTGGCTTTGAAAGTGGTGGAGGAGAAAGAAAAGGCACCCAGCAAGCACTCTTTGCTTTCAGAGGCAGGTGCAGCTCGGGGTTGGCAGGGCCACCACGCTCCTGTCTAAGCTCCACGCCTGACAGATACGATCATCAGACACGTCTTATATCCAGTTGCCCTTTCTCAACTGTATATCATTGAGGTGATGAGTAGGCTGAACTCCCTAAACTAAAAATGAGTAAATTATAAAGTTCATTTTCAGTTGTAGAGAACTGATGCTCCACAGAGAGAAGTTGCACCCAATAAATCCCCAACAGAGCTTCATCTCTGCTGTTTACTTCCATCATATGAGGGGAGAAACATCTCTCTGTGAAGTTAACTGACACTTGTTGGAAAATGACTGCCAATATTTTAGTTTATTTCTTGTATTTTTTTCTACGCATTTTTTTGAAAGTGAAAATAATTTTTTGGCGTGATAACCTTTTATTTCTTTCCTTGTTGTGAACTTAAAAAAACACAGTTACCACTCATTACATAATTTGAAACTCTTGCCCCTGGATTTTATGAGAGGTACACGCTGAGACCCCCCAGCCCAAACAAGAGAAGACAAATCTTACACATCACAGATTCCCACAGCTCACATGGCAGGAGCTGATGACATTAGCTGGCAGCCCCACTCTGCTGGGGTTCAGAAGTCCTGCTTTCCTAGACTTCACATGCAGCCATTGAGGGGAACTGCAAACAAGCCTTGTCCTCCCGAGAAGCAAGGAGAAAGAAGAACAGTTAGAGGCAGGTTTCATGGGGCAGGAGAACTGGACGGTCTGTAAGCTGATGTTCTAGGTCCTTCTCAAGGAGATACAAAGTGATCAACTGCTTTATCTTATGTTTGAGGATTTTTTGCTTCTGCTTTAAAATATTATTTATTTTATGTGTGTGGGTGTTTTGCCTGCATGTGTGTATGTGTACCACATACATGTCTAGTGTACTCAGAGGTCAGCAAAGGTCATGAGATCTGCAGAACGGGAGTTATCTATGGCTGTGAGCTGGCATATAGGTGCTGGGAATCCAGCACAGGTCCTCTGGAAGAGCAGCTAGTGCTCTTAACTGGTGTGCTGTCTCTCCAGCTTCAACTGGATTATCTTAAACTGATGATTGTTAAGAATCATCTCTAGGCATGGTCACACTTTAACAGCAGCACTTCAGAGCTGAGGCAAGAGGGTCACAAGTTTGAGGCCAGCCTAGGCTAAAGTGGACAGTGCGCCTCATAAACAAAGTTGACCAATTGAGTAAGCAAACAAAAGAGAACCATCAGTTTCTGTTACTAAATTCTCAGCTAGTTCACTGGTTTCATTGGTTTTGATATGAAGTAATACAGCCAATTAAAGTCTGGGCTAATAAAACTTGAATTCAAAAGCCTTGAGGGCTGGGGAGGCTAGATGGGAGGAAAGTCCACCTCCAGTGAAGCAGCTGTATCCAGTAGGAGACCTCTGTGTCTGCCCCCTCGAGGGCTTTGGCCCAAGGGGCACGGAACTGCTTGTGTGCTTGCAAATTTCCCACTGGAAGCCCCCTACTGCCTGTATGGAAAGTGTCACTGTTGGGTTGGGTCGGATTCCTTTCCAACCCAGACCACGCTCTCTGCTAGGTTCTCCAGCCTGTTAGTGGGCGTCTTTGCTTTCTTATTAGGTTTTCAGCACCTTTACTCAAACCCCACACCCCAGGGCAGTATTTAAGCCATTTTCCTTTGGCTAATCAATCAACAGATCCTTCTCAAGATCTAATTGAGAGAGTCTCCCCTCTCTTCTGCATGCTGTCAATTAATAATGTCTGTGGCTTGGCTTCCCAAGACAAATGCTTGGATTTTAACGACTCCATGAGGTCTTCATGTGAAATTATATGTAGCAAATGCTGAGTAAAGTTTCAGGGTCTGGCATAGAAGAGTCCTTTCTTGAGGGGCTGAGGGAGGCTTTCCATAGCCTGAATTGCTGCCGCTAATCTGTATTCCTAGTGATAGAGTTTTACTGTGACTGTCTCATTTTACGATTACACAAAGAAACCCCATGGTGTGCAAAATACTAGTGGGCAAGTTGAACATAGCAATTATTTGTGAGGGAATAAATTTATTTAGAGATGCCTCGTAGGCATCTACTATGAGATATAGTTGGTTAGAACAGAATAGTATTTTAAAAAAAACACAAAAAAACAAAAACAAAAACAAAAAAAAAAACTCCCTGACCCATGCATTGGTTTTCATCCCCACAATATCGGGATAATTCATGTAGAAATACTTTCCAGCTTCTCATGCAAGTCAGTTGGCCAGGCAGCCATAAGCACGAGTCCGGAGTAACAGCTCCCTTCCACGGGACAAGTCCTCTTCAGTTTGTTCCTAGGATGCCCCACTCAGTCCCACTCCTCAGTGCCTTGGGGACCACAGGCTCCTGTGGGTGTGCCATCTCTGCCGTATGGTAGAGCCCCTTGAAATCACGCAGTTGCTCTCTTTGTTATCATTAACAACAAAATTCTCCTTCATGCTGCTTCAGAGGCAGTTGGGTGTTGAGGATGGGATCAGGCCTTCATAATCACGTCGGGTCAAATACCTCTCTCGAGAGACCATCTGAGAAGATCGGAGGGAGCCCCTCTCCATTCACGGAGGGACGGAGACCACTCCTTTCACTTTCTCTTCCTGTCCTTTAGCTGCAGAAAGAATCTACAGAGGGAACTTGAGATGGGAGGTCCAAGTGGCATAGAGGAAAGCAAGGCCAGAGGTTGAAAACAAAATGCCGCCTGAGCCGTTGATCATCACCGGCACCTGCCACCGTGTCCCCGGAAACCTTCCCAGTGTTGAACGCCAGGCATGCTAATCCATAAATGTTACACAGCTTGTCTGCATGGGACATCGACCCATAGGGAGCTCCGTCACACAAGTAATACAACATTCCTGTGCGAATGAGAGAGCGAATCTGTAGGGTCTCCATTTTCTTTCAAAATCCAGTATATTCTAGTTAGGGATAAGGAGTGAGCCCACATCTCGTGGCCTTTCTCAGGGAAAGAGAACCTAAGAGGGAAACCAGTCCTTTCATTGACCCCGCCCCTCACCATTCCTTTGGCCTATGCGATGTCATCTGAGAGGAGGTGGTTGTGCATTTGTGTGTTCTTACAGTGTTCAGATCCCCTCCCTTTATTGAGGTCTGCAAGCCCAGTTTAGATTGGCAGAACCAGCAGGACGATGATCAAATCATATGTTAGCGGTCTCTTGGTGTTAAAGATTTCCAGTCTTTAGCGTCCATAAAAGCAGACAAGATAAAGTTACATTCAAAATAGGAAGAGTAGGAAACAAGGCCTCCCAGTGTTCAAAATTCAAATCATTCCCAGGCCCTGGGCAGCTGTCAACTTGATGGGTTCTTTCTCACAGTTCTGACATTTAATGTCTATGTCCTGGGCATCTAGTCATGCACATGTCACCTGGGTCTGCTCCACACGTGGTGCTGACATCTCACAGTTGGTGATAACTGAGGTGGCACCAAAAACGATTTCATCCAGCTCAACAATCCCACGCTGCTTAGATGAAACTCTGCCTGGCACTGAGGACCAGGGGAAGAAAGGGCGGAGGGAAGGTGTGATGTGGTAAATTCAACCCAAACCAGCCCCAGATGCACGCTTACTAACTAGGTGTGAAGATTATGCAGGCCACCCAGCTATGACTTCTCTGAGGTTCTCTGAGTGCTTGTCCAGTCAGTGGCAACAGAAAGCTGTGACCTTGGAGAATTCTTCTTGATGTATTTTCTCTTTCTCCCTTCCCCTCCTCTCCCCTCCCCTCCCCTTTCCTCTCTTCTCCGCTCTTCCCTTCCCCTCCCCTTTTCTTGAGTATGTTTCCCATAAGTTGACACAAGATTTACCTTAGCAAGAAGTTAGGCACCACAGCCTGTAAGGCAGCAAGTCCATTTGTTTGTTTATTTTCTACCTCCCTTGTCTACTCATGATAAATGTCCAAATGGACTGCAAAAGCCGTTGTGGTAGAGGCTGCTAGGGAATTACCACAATCTGCGCCCCCCTCCAAAAAAAAAAAAAAAAAAAGCTAACAGGGCCTAAATAGATGGAAATTATTCTGGGACAATTTGGGTGTTGCCTACTGGAGATGCTGAGCAAGAAGGCTGAAAGAGTCTGGGTCTCCACGTTGTTATAGGCAGTAGAGCTTTTTAATCAGAAACAATCATGTTGGGCTGTGACATGAGTGAGAAATTAGATTTTCTTTTTATAACATCATTGAGATTCCCAGTCTCTTCTAATAAAATGAAGCAACTAATATAATTTTGAACAATGTAGACATTACATTCTGAAAGAAGGAGATAAGAAAATCAGACCTTTTGCAGTGTAGATGACAGTCTGGAGCAGAAGGGTCATGTCTAGAGTGAATCAGTCGGGGGCCTGTGCTGTGTTCTCCAAGTCTGAAACACATGTAGCTCAGAAAGACAGGCATCTCTCCAGGTAATTAGACACCATGGCTCTTGTGCATGCTCACCTGGGAAATGTTACGGGTCCAGATTGTAAAAGTTCTGGAAAAGCTTTCACTTGGCACAGAGTGGAGCATCGAGCCTCTAATTAGGCCTGTCCCAGAATTACAGCCTTTATCCACACTGAGTTGGGAACAATAGAAAGTATTTGAACGTTGGCCAGTTTGATTTAGTGTAGGAGGAAGGAAGACACACGATATAGAAAGTACGGATGATGGAGCGTACCGGCTAAAATAGTGTTAGAAAACTCAGAAGAGAGGTACGCCTTTAAGGACTTCTCAACAGGTTCCTTGCCTGAGGGAGGAGAGTCAGGTTCTGAAGGAAGCAGAATGTTGTTGCAGAACATTCCTCAAGTTTTTCCCGGACTGCTGGGTCTTTTTATAGTCAGACCACTTCGCAGCCCTAAGATGGGAAGGAACGCCAGCCACGCTCTTCTAAGGGCGGCTGTGCTCCTGAGAGGAGCACTCACGTCGGGTACACGAGGGCGTCTGTCTGCCACTGCCCCAACCCTTCACAGCTTTTAGCTCCAGATATGGAAAGCTAAATGCCACAGAAGAAACACTTCTGCCTTAATAATAAATGAAGGGGGGGGATCATCTTTTATTTAAAAAAAAATGCTACCAGTGGGTTGAATTTAACCATATTTTAGAAATAGATGGAGTGAGCATACCTATTTTATTTCAAAAGTTCCTAAAGCTTTAAGCACAAATCTCTGTTCTCAGCCAAGATTTCTGATGTGAGTCCAGGCAAAATATGAAAACTGACTTTGAAAATTTCTCATCAGTTTGGGAGTTTTCTCTCATGGGAAGGAGAAAGAGGCACTCGTAGTCTCCAGAGGCCACAGGTTAGTGAGTTTGCTCCTCACTTTTACTTATCACTACACACAGTTGGTTACTCTCCTCCCTGCAGTCCCGGAGAGAAGTTTCACAAGCCTGTCCTAGCCAGGGACTTGATGCGTGCTCCGCGATCTGCTTCTCTTCTCTTATTGTTAAAGGACGTGCATCTATTTTATCCATCACCATGGGACACATTCGATGGAGTAGATCACAAAAAATATTTGATATGATTTCAACTATGCATGCAGACTAAATTTAGTATGTAAGCCATGACTATGAAGGACTGGTGTGTTTTAACCTTTGTCTTTGAAATAGTATGTGAGTGTGTGCTTATGTTTGTATAGTATTTTTGTGGTACACATGTGCTTACATATCACCACATGCTTTGAATCTTGGCTTAATCTGGTGATCTGAGCACTTCCAAAACTGTTAATTATTTTGTTGCAGTTCCTTTTTTTCCTGGGCACTAGAAGCCTGTACATATGAGAATGTCTGACCTATTTCAAAGAAACAACAGAAGTCTATATTTCTATCTGCCTCCATGCTGCCTGTCCTGGCACATCCGGGACTCTTGGTGAAATGGTAGAGATTGACCATAGCCAGAATCAGCAAGGGTTTAAACGTTGATATGATTCTTTTAACATCAAGAGGGCCATCTTACAGCCCTGTCAAACCAGTAACAGAAGGAAGTGGAGTTGACAGGCGATCACATGGAGCCTGAAGAAAATGGAAGTGAGTCATCAGCAAGGCAGTGTGGCTGCTGGCGGAGGGGGCAGGTGCAGAAGGTTTCCCCAGATACTCATAAATACTTTACAAGCAGCTCCTTGGAGTTGGCCACTGGTTCAGTAGAAGCAGCATCACCATCAGGGCAGTGAATTCTAAGACCTTCCCAGAGCTCTTGTGTCAAGAACTCTGGGGTCATCTAGGCAGTCTGCTCTGTGACCAGCCTCCGTGATTCTGACCAGGGCCAAAGTGTGAGAGCTACTGTACCAAAGTGTGTCGGAAGAGGGAGGCATGACTCCGTTGCTCTTGAAGAGGGGTTTGTCTTGCCCATTCCTTCACAACAGTGACCTCTTTATACATCGCCAACCACACAGCATAAGCTCAGTGAGGACATAGGCAGCTGGACCAATGCTAGAGAAAGCTGAGGTGGGCTGAGTTTACTGAGACCTACTTACGGCCATCTTTAATAGACACCATCCCAAACGCTCAACCAAGCTGACTCAGACTAAGGTCAGTTTTCACTTACTATCTTCTCTGGTCTTGTTATCCCTCACTTCATACCACTGTTTTGGATTCTAATTAAGAGATTAGACACTGATCTAATCTACTGGCCTGAACAGCCCAGTGGACTCTCAAGAAATGCTCAGTTAATTGCTATTTCGCATTAAAACGCATAGTCTACATCACAGAGGATTTCTTTTAGGGGTTCGTGGGTCCTTCTTCTGTTGCCTAGAGCACTTTAAAAATGCAATGAGGTGTCTCCCAGTGGTTGTTCTGTACTTGGGATGGCCATCTTGCCTTTTAATAAAAGGCTTCACGCTTGACTGTGAACCTAGAGGTTCGAAGACCCAAGCTGATATATAAGAATCCTCCCCACGCCAAAAGGTGACACAGAGGAACCATTTTTTTTCTGGGCTATGTAGAAACAAAGAAGGTGTGTGAGACGCCTGCTGATGTGGAAGAGACAGGAGGATTTGTGCTCAGCTTCACTGTTTACTGGGATCCCACTGCCCTCACGTGTGGAAGTACATTGGCCTTGTTTGACTTAACCACACTTCACTGACAGACAGGAGAGGACCGGAAGCTGGTGAGGAAGGGGTGTGAGAGAGCTGTAGCTTATAGAGCAGGGAGCATTACAGCCTGCCTGGCTCCTGGTGTTGTTTGTACATACTGCATTTTATAACTGCCAGAGAGGACTGAAGGCTTTGTGGATGGTGGCTCCACAGGGATCTAGAGAAGACCACCTAAACAAAGGTCTCAAGCTCTCTCCCTTTTATGTACACTACCCAACACGAAACCAATAGCAAGAAAAGATTCACAATTTGATAGGCAACAGATAAATGCTATCAGTCTCTGAGCTCTTTAAGAACAAATTTCTGCACACCATATAGTTAAAATCGATCTCTCCATTGACTTTTGTATGAGACAGGCCCAAACTAATGATGCTAGGTAATCAATGTGGTTGACTGCACAGAAAGAATTAAAAACCAAATAATGGGTAGCTATGGCAAAGGCTTCTCATAGCAAGAAATGAGAGCTGGTCACGCTCAAAGAAGGGACTGAGAGTCGTCTCCCCTGGCTTGGACACTTTCAACAGACTCCTTTAGAGTCCTGGTTGGGAAGCCTGGCTCACGGAGGAAGGCCTGGGACAGTCACACCCTTTAATACTAAGATTCTGGCTTCTCTGCCACCGCTGGCATTTCCTGACCATGTAATTTACCTTTTACTTCTAAGCAATGGCTCCCAGGATGTTGCTGTTTGTTATAATTAGCTCTATCAGCGTTTCCTGTTTAAGCTGGTGTGATGAACCAGGCGTCATTGTAACCCACTGAGGGGGGCTGAGCACTGCTGATCATGCTCTTTCTCCAGCTCCTAACACATGCCTGTGCCACTACCACCCCCCCCCCATAAACGCAGAACATCCCAGGGCATCTGGATCCATGAGACTACCCCTCCACCCCACCCCTTGCTTCTCCGAAAACATGTGCTGAATAATACAAGGGCATTAAATTAGACCTCATTACCTAGCCAGTAGGGCCGTCCAGCTCTCCCGCACATAATAATGAGGGCTGATTTATTGTGATCATTATTCAGGCATTACAGGTCACTAAATAACATGCTCTGCCCACACATGTCTTCTGAACTAATAAATATCCTGAGAGGAAACATTCTTGAGGGTGTGAGTCCCAGGTTTGGATCTGTAACTCCAGGCTCATTAGTTGTATGGAGGTGCTTTGCCTTTTGCTCACAACAGCATCTTGGGAACAGAGATGGGAAGAATTTAATGAAAAATCTTTGGGAGAAGGGAGTGGGAGACTGTGGAGAGACTACTGGGTTTCATGACCTATAGGATACAGGCCAAAGGAGCAGGGGTACCAGTAGGATGGAACTGAGGCTGACCCCAACCCCATTGACCATGATACCAACACCATAGCACATTGTGCAAGTCCTTTTGGCAACTGTATTTCTACTACTTTGTAAACCATGAATACCCAGCACATCACTTGGAAATTTCATTCTGTCTTTCTCTCTCAGCTCTGGGCTCTTGGACATGCAGCTCTTCTCTGTCTGGGCTGTCACACTTCATTTTTATCTGTCTTTTGTATGTGCACATTTGGAGACTAGGCTTAGATGTCAACTCTCCCAAAAGGTCTTTCATGATCTCACAGGAGCTGTTATTTACTCTCGTTAACATATTTCACAATACTCTCTTCACTGGCCTGTCTGTAGTCTACTAGACCTTACAAATGTCTCCTTGCTTAGCCCTCATGGTTCTGGACCAGGTCCTCTGAATAGGCGAGACAGTTGTTTAGCTTGAACTGTTTAGGGGGCCCCCAGGCAGTGGGATCAGGACCCATCCCTGGTGCATGAGCCGGCTTTTTGGAGCCCAGTGCCTATGGTGGGACACTTTGCACAACCTTGGTGCAGGGAGGAGGGGCTTTTCCTGCCTCAACTGAATGTACCAGGCTCTGCTGACTCCTCATGGGAGATCTTGCCTTGGAGGAGGTGGGAATAGAGGGTAGGTTGTGGGGAAGGCTGGGGGCGGGAGGAGGGAGGAGAGGGGAATCTGTGGTTGGTATGTAAAATGAACAGAAAATCTCTTAGTAATAAAATAAATAAATGAATAAAACAAAAAACGAATGTCTCCTTGCTTGCTGTATTCCTCTTGCCTACAGCAGTATCTGGGAAATTTTCTTAGTGAGTGAAGAAACAAATGTTAGTATGAAAGAGCAGAGGGACACAGGCACCAGGACACAAATGTGGTGGCAAAGGACACGACAGTCTAGACCTGGTACTCCTTACTCATGGAGAGAAGGCCCCTGGCCAGCTGGACGTCACTCTCTGGAGCTTTCGTTATGGAAAGGTAGACCAAGTTGAAATATGTCAAAGGAAGGAGAGAGAATTTGGTCAGTCTCATACCTCCAGCCCTGGTGTTGGATCCTAGCAGACAGTCATTAGCTGCAAGGCTGGATTCTGGGCACAAGAGGCTAAGGCCACTTGTCTTAAATGTGAGGGGGGAGTGCGGCTTGTGGCACTTTGTCCACAAGTGCCTTTGTCCTAACAGCACCCTCGATATGGCTTTGCTACTTTGCAGGAGAAATGTGCTCCATCAGGGTTGATTCTCTCAGCCTGGCTGCAGCCGGTCTACACTGCCAGGCCCGCTCCGTGCTCTTCTTGCAGCGTATCAAGTCGCAGCCATATGAGGGGTCACCTCCGAATGTAATACAATTATAAGAAAATGACAGCATCAATGGACTGTCACAAGTCCTATTTTGATAATGTCCACATTTAATTTTTTTTTGAATTGCAGTATATATTTTTTAAAGGCCTGTTGCCTCGAGGAAGACACAAGGGACTAAGAAAACGGGATTGGAAAAAATCTCTTTTCCTTAAGCTCATAATACCAAATGTGTAACTGGGAAATACAAAGTAAATCTGACCACTCGTCTACATTATTTATGGGAATAATTTAGGATTATTTGCTTTATAGGAAATTTGTTGGAATGCTTTAAAAATTACTGAAATTAAATGAAATCAGGCTCCTTGAATTATCCATGAGAACAGCCTCACATAATCGATACTTCAACCATTCTGGGATGACATTACATCTCAGGACTATTTTCTAACTTAATAAGATTAGAAATAATAAACTGATATTATTTCTTTGAGAATTGGGGCCTCTGACCTGGTAATTTAATGCCTTCATTATTGCAGGAGAAGAACATGAAAGATCCACTGAGACCCACAACCACATTCTGTCCAAGTGATAGCCTGCTTCTTCTCGCTTTCTTTGGATGGCGGGTTATGTGCAGTAGAGGAATATTCTTAAGTTATTTCTAAAACACGCTGAGCATTATTTTCAAGAGACTAGCATATATATTTTTTAAATGGAGAACTTTTATTGACTCAATAACAGAGGTCATTGGAAAATAACATGACTTATTCCTGAATTGTGCTATTCCAGATATTTCCATGCTGACAGAGTTAAGCTCTATCATGGGGCCATGAGAGAGTTTGTTTTGTCCAGCCCAGGCCTGAGGATAGTTGTGGTTCAGGCTATGTTTTACTGCTATCTGGGAGAGAAATGAAAGCCGGGATGTGACTACTGGAAAGTGGTGTGGGCCTGAGGGTTGAATTCCTATCCGGTGTCCTCATGAGTTCTGTTCTCCGGCCTATCTGGGGTGGGGACTCTCCGATCTGCCCATATAAAATTACATTCTCATGAGCCTTTGCTGTTGCCTACGCAGCTTACAGGGAATTTCCCACCCTGTTTAAAATATGTTACCGGACTCAGGAGTTTTTTTCTGAGCTCTCTCTGTGAGACCTCTTCCCAGGGAGCCAACCACTTGCAGTGAGAAACCAATAGAAGACCCGATTCTCAAGGCTGTAGACCATGCTCCAGATTGGGAAACACAATGAAGTACACGAGACTGCCCCACATAAAGTTTGTCCTGGCTGGAAAGGGTAGGGCTTGTTTCTATTCAGAGAATGCCATGAAAAGTGGAACGCTGAGAGCAAGGGGCCTTTATGAGTTCTTTAATTAGCCAAGACAATAAGAAATTACAATCTCTTCGGGGGGAATGGGAATTGCTTGCCCAAATGGTCTGTTGACTATGGATTACATCTAGAAACAGCTCTGTCATTGGGGATCTCTGTTGATGGTCACATGGCAGAGGTCACTTGGATCCACTTAGTTTTGGACAATGCCATGGTAAAAGCCATGGCATCCCACTGTGTTCCTGAGTCTCTTTTGTATCCATTACCACATTACTACTTAAATAGACCACAGTTGTAGGAACAGGCATCCCCATTCCACATTTGTGTCCTCGGTGAGCCTTTGACTTACACAAGGTCACTCAGCTGGAAAGAGTACAGCAGGGACCGGAATCCAAGTGGTCTGTTTTGAGTCCTTAGCATCTGGCTGTGCCAGAGAGACTCAGGAAGGACTGTGAAGACATAATGCTTCCTCAGAAACAGATGCCAGGGAGAAAATTCAATCTTACTCTCCTCACATAATTGGCCCCACTTTGCTAGATAGTAGCAGTGTTTCAGGAATATCACAAAGCATCGTTTATTTCTGGCACCTTCAAAGTGCCCACACTTGGTAAAATCTCACCATGCTCACCTAGAATCAGCATCAGATCTGAGCCGGGTTGCCTTTTCCTGAAGCCTGGGGGATACTGTTGCTCATGGGAACTGTAATATGTCAGAGGAAATGCTTGCTTCCTAAAAAGAAATAGATTTGTTGTGTACTATGGGAGGCGAAGGCAGGAGGACTACCATGAGTTTGAGACCAGCCTGGCTACAAGGTGAGTTCCACACCAGCTACAGTATTAGAGAGCAACTGGTTTAAAGACCGGAAGTCACATGTTCTTGCCTTGACTGCCAAGAAAATTCTTTCAGGCTGCTATGGAGAGAATGAACTGTAAAAGGCAGAAGTGGAAACAGGAAGAGCAAGGAGTTAAAGAAACGCTGTTGGCTATGGTACAGCGGTGAGAGAGACCAAGATGAAGGATGAAGTCTGTCTTAAGAGCCTCTCCCTCCCTAGGCTCCTCCACTGGAGAAGACGAGGGGGTCAGGAAGGCAATGCTTTGGGAACAGAGCATAGAGTTGGATATGAGGAAGAGGGCTGATGGGGATAGCATTAGGGTAAGGAGAAAGGAAGTCAATCAGTGGACATGTGGCTTCGGCTAAGTGAAGGCCCTTCAACAAGGAAGACGCTACATGTCCTGTAGCTCTGGATTCCGAGAAGCCAGAGCAGTGATGGGTACATAGGAGGCACTAGGTGACCCAGCAGGTACTCAGTATACCAAATGATAGCCCCATCGCTTCATTCACTCAGCTAACCCAACAGCTACGGGCTGATCAAAGCCCTGATGGTTATTCAATCCGCTAACATTTATTAATCACCTACCAGTGAGAGGCTGTGCTCTCAATGCTGGTGAACAGAATAAGTCCCAGTGCCTGACTTTGAGGAGCTGGCGGTTGGGTGGCAGACTCAGATGAGAGAGCACCCATTGACAGTGCAGTGGGAAGAGGGTGTGGACAGCAGCTTGTGGAGAAAGTCCCAGGGCAGCCTCCAGAAGAGGCTGAAAGGGCACGTGACATGGGAACAGCACTCAGAAAGATGTGGAGACTTGACTGAAGGTGACTTTTTTGGGGGGGAGGCAAGTACAAGAAGCTACAGCATGGGAATTAAAGTTGTGTTTGGAGAATCGGGGATAGCCAGGCCATGAAGGACTTTGCATTTCATGCCCCGTATGTTCACGGCACCAGTTTGCTGTTGGGATTTTAAAAAAAAAGATTTATTTAAAAATCCTAGTCCCCTCCATGTGTGTACATGGGTAGTATGAAGCTAGTTCTGTTTTTTGGGTGATTAGCCATAGACCCTGGGAGTGGTGCCTTGTAGTTATGCTAACTACATGTTTAGTATATAGCGTATATTGCTGAAATTATGGGCACACAATTCTTAGGTGGGGCTGGGGGAAGCTTTCCTATGCACTGTAGGATGCTTAGCAGCATCACTGTATCCACTTACCCGGACACCAACACCGAATTATGATACCCAGAATAGCTCTGGATGTTTCTGATGTTCACCGGAGAGTGAATATCTGTGCAGAACTCGTTTCTCTTTGCTTTGTCTTAGCTATAATAATGGCAATGACATTAGCACACACAACCAAAAGGAGGGACATTTTCAGATATTTTACTACGGATGATACAATGTGGAGGGTTCTGGTTGCTTCTCGCCCATGCAGCAGGCTACCTTACAGCCATGAGCAGGCCAGAAAGGAGGTGACAGATGGGTCATCAGGTAGGACGTACACAGGCACGTCAGTGCTCGAGAGAGGTCATTTGAGTTCCTGTCCGCTCCGTGATACCCAAGCCTCTGGCCCTCTCAAGGCCCCAGAGAGTTGATCACATTTGTTGAGCTCCTACAGGCTGAGGAGGCCACAGCTCTAATGAATTATATCCCTCGAGTCGGCAGCCCAGATCAAGACAAGGGTACTCTTGTTTCCAGCTCCACCATGCAGCTCGGGGGACCTGGGGAGGCAGGTCTTTCTCTGTCACTGCCTGTGTGGGGAGGGTAAAGAAAAGCCCAAGATGATCCCCTGAGCTCCCTGCTCAGAATGTGTGGGATAGTTAGACCCCTTATGGCCACAGGGCCAGGGAGTGAGGAGACGGCTGTCTAGGTCCTGGCTTTGGTAGACTGACTGACGGAAAGACAGGACAGGCGGTAAACCATCACAAGCCGGTGACTAGGGAGCTTACTTACCATCTGGGGAAGCACAGCATGCAGGAGACATACTCTCCAGAGGGCAGCACAGAGTGATGACAAGAGACGGCAATGGTTAACTCGAAGCAGGCCCAGAGGGCCCCTTCCTAGCTGAGGTGACCCAGGAGAGGGCACTTTAACATCAACCTGACCTTTGACCCCAAACTAAGCTAAACCTCTAGTAGACATTTTTAGACCGTCGAGGCAGTGTTTCCCCGATTTCTGTACCCTCCCGATTCTGCGGGCATGCAATTGCCTTAGGATAAAACTGAGATGGTGTCGTCTGTCACCGTGACAGAGCTGTCTGTCCTTTCTGGAAGCAGGAAGAGTCAACGACCCACTGGACTACTTGTCTCCAGAGCGTCTCACTCTGGTTTCCAGATTGGAAAGGTCTGAAGAGGTCTAGGAAAACAGTAAGTCACTATGAGCTGCTCCCTGTGTCCCCTGGGGCTTTCTAGGGCTAGGGTCAGAAGAGGGTTACACATATAACCCAGACTGGCTATCCAGGATGCCTGAGCGATTTGTTGACATGTTTAAGAAATCCCTGACCCAGCAAATATGTATCCAAGAGGGCACTGTTTAAGACAGTAGCTGGCAGTGGGATGGAGGGGAGGCTAGAAGAGGAAGAAAGAATTTACCAACAGCAAAGCTATGGTATTGTCGCCAGGGGCCTGTTGGTCCAACCCCTTACATGAGCAGAATGGTTCTTCTCCACTGTAAGCCATTCACAAAATCACTCTCCAAAAGGAGAACTATCCATTTCAATAACTGTTTCCACGAAACAGTGGGATTTCCTTAGTGGATATCCCAACTTTGTGGGTGATCGAATAGGCACACCCTTGAGCTCAGGTAAAAGATGGGGGAACTGGGTGCTCGATTAGAATACTGATCATTGTTTCTAAGGGGTATTGTTGACCACAGATGTCCTTATTATGGTGGTGACATCTAACTTTGTACTGGGATAGAGTGTAGCCCGTGGCTTCTGGCTTATCTGTATGATGATGGAGGTGACCGTAAAATCCACCATCCATTGAATCCTTGCACTGTGGGTCTCTGGACCCAGGAATCCATGAAAAGTTGCTTGTTTAACCCTTTCAACAAAGAATGCTCTTCTGGGCCTTCTCTTGCTGATGCCCCCTTCCTCCTCCTCCTTTAAAAATGATTTTATTAATTAAGACAAAATGGCTCAGTGAATAATTTTCTCAAGGTCAAATAGCCAGTTAGTGCCAGAGACAGATTTGAACCCAAGTCTGGTTGAACCAAGCCTTTGCTTAGAAGCATTGAAATCAGTCTCCAAGGAGTTGATGGCTTGCTCACGTACCCAGCCATGGCAGTGAAAGATCCGAACCCAGTCTCTTGCTCCAGGCCCTTCCCACTGCCAGGACTTTGCTAGCTGAGGCCCTCGGACCATCAGATCGAGTGGTTTCCAACTCTTCGTGTCCCACTCCCCTGGGCTTGCACTCCTCTGCCCTTCCTTGCGCGGTTCACTAATGAGCTCTCTGAGCCAATGCGGCCTCCGGTGCCAGACATTAGGGCCGCAGTGGGAGTCAGCGGGGCATGCAGGCGTCTCGGCTTGTTTTGGGAAAGTACCAATTCTGGACCACCCAAACTGCCCCTTCACTGGAGCTCACTAGGGAAGCCTGACAAGGAGTTGGCAGCCTTTCCTGCCCTCCTGGTAACCCCCTCGGGCCAAGCACTAAAGTACCGCAAGTCTCTGAGAGCAAGAGTCGATCCCTTCTGGGACTCATGACACGGCCCTCAGCTGGAGCCGTCCAGGTTCTCCCACGCCGCTGAGGGGAGACAGTGGCCACCCATCCTCTTTCCCACAGGGCTGGCTGTGCCTTTGCACGTGGTCCAGGTTGCCTTCGCCCCAGCCTGTATGGGTCTGCCCTATCCCCAGCTGAGCCAGGCATCTCACTTGGAGCGCTGCTGACTCTGGGGTCTGGAGAACGCCTGCTGTGGGCCGGTCCTGTGGGGACGGCAGGGTCCCCGGCCTCTGTGCTGTCCGTGCCAGTGCCGTTCAGCCATTCGACTGTGACAACCCGACTGCCTCCAGATGTGCTAAATGAAGCCGGAGGAGGAAGGAACAGCAGGCACCTCCTCTGGCTGAGAACCTTGTCCTCCATTCTGAATACATTTTAAAACTATCATTTTAAATAAAACTTCAAGCAATGATAAAATTAAAATAATGGGTAATAAATCATATCTCCCATGCTTTTCCAATAATTATGAATATTCTGGTAATCTTTCATCTGTCTTCTCTCATGATGTCATCTGCTGTTTCTTCTCTATTTACCATTGTCTAAGGTTTGAAACCAAATCTCAGACACCGTGACATTTCACTCATAAATATTTAAGCACTTATCTCTGAAAGAGAAGGGCTTAAAATTATCACACTATCATCACATCTGCAAAGGATTCCCTAATATGATCGAACAGTCAGCCCAAGCTTAGATTTCCGTGATTTTATCACATTATGGACCTTTTAGAAAAACAGATTCGTTCAAACTGGGTTAAACTAAATCAGGAAATGCATTTCAAATTCTTTTGATCTATATTTTCATGCTGTTTATTCGTACCAGTGAGACATCTTAACTTCTGTAAGTGAGAGGTGCTAGGCCATAAACTAAGGCAAAAAAAGAGAGAGAGCTTCTGAACACTAGTATGAATTTTTTTTTATCCCTGAAGCATGTAAATTAATACTGTGTCCACCCAAATGGCTTGCACAACTGGCTGCCTTACTGCCTTACGTCTTTGTCCATAAACACCTTCATGTTATTGTTAAGTATTTACACGCTCAAAAGGTAAATCCGACGCAGCACAGAATACATTAGGATATTCAGGACAGTACATAGAACCTGGTGGAGAAGTGTGATCATACACTGTGGATTTCTCCGACAGACTTTCCAACCCAAGGTCAAGGAGACACGGAAAGGCATATCCTGGCGACATGGCTTTGCTTGTCCGTCAATCCAGGTGTTCAGCTTTTTAATGTAATTCGTCAGCTAGTGGTCCGCTTAATCAGACATGCACTTGTGTTCCAGTAACATAGCCAGACTTTAGATAATGACTCACCTCTTGTGTTTACAAATTTATTCTACAGCCAAAAAGAATAGGATTTATCTTCTTTGGGAAAGTAACCTCGGGGTGGTAGGAAAAACCATATATCTAGCTCAGTGCATTGTTGTTCGCCTGCAGACAACGTAATTTGTTTCCCCCCTTGAAGTGGTTGCTTTCCTTATGACATGGGAAATATTCCAAGATATACTGTACGTGCACTGGCATGCGTAGATCCTTGCCCTTGGGTACAAATCTAGTGTCCATGGAAGAAGGTGGCATTTGATTGAAAGCCACAGAGCCCGGTAGTTTTTCAACAGTTTCCAGTTCACAGTTCTGCCTGAAGTAAATGTCGCCAACTGTGGACAATGCGCCTTCCTCGAGAAGCTGAGACAAGTTGCTGGTTAATGTCTCTGAAACAGCCTGTTAAGACTGTTGTTACAAATTAGAGCCTGGATCATTCCAAAACCCAAATAGACTCCTTTCATCTTCCAGATGGCCGTCTGATTGGGAGCTGGGCAGGATCAGGTCTCAGGTTGTGACTTAATGATTCAGGACAATATTTATGGTTATTACTTGACAGAGGGCAGTGAGGAAAATTAAAGCACAGCCCCATGCTTCATTTATGACAAAAAACAAATTCATGGCAGGGCTGTAGATTAGAGGTGGCATCTCTGGGCTGTAGGCAAAGTGCAGGTCCAGTCTGAGATGGCCTGTCTTACCCAGTACAGCCAGGCTGGCAAATCTGGACTTCAGACCCTCAGGCAAAGCATCATGCGTGGGAAGAACCAAGTCAGTCTCTAAGAGTATATCCCAGGAAAGATGCAGCGGTGAGAGAGGTTTGAACCCAGAGGGACAACGCAGCTCTCTTTGCTTCTGTGATCACCACACGAGTCAGCTAACACCATTGGGGACACATTTTTTTTTTTTACATTATTATTAAATGTGAGACTATCAAGAGGAGAAAACAATAATTACGCTAGCCAGCTGTGAGCATTTTGTTTAGAACGTGTGTAATTTCTAAAACGTGCTCTATATGATATCGTATTATCTCCTATATTGCCCAGAATTATGAGAAATCTGCAATTGAGCACTCTTGCAAAGGGCAAGAAGGTAAGAGGAGACTCAGGAAGGGATAAGCCAGCCTTGATGCATCTCATGAACGTGTAGATCAGCTAGGAGAAAAGGCAGGGGAAAGTTGATCTTTTCCCACTAACCCTCTGCTAGCTGTGGGAATCAAGAATGTGCTCATATTCCTCTTCAAGGAGAAAGAAAACTAAGCTGCGTGCTATGAGTGTATTTGACCAACTCTGACATTTTTAAAATAAGGTTTTAACTGGTTTTATTACACCAACTGTGTAATTTCAAAATGACTCTGTCATCTGTTATATCTATTATAAACAAGCACTTCGTTTAACCAAGTCCATGCTAACGCTCACCGACAGAGAAGGCTGGGGTTTGAGAGAACCAAGTCTTTGATTGTTTAGATAAGAGAGGAGAGTCTTTGGCTAGGAAAAGCAAAAGAAGCATGACTTTGAAAGAAAAAAAAATTAAATGTGTCATGCTATATGACACATATTTTGATGTCATAATTTGATGCTTTCCTCTGCTGTGTGCAGGAATGGAGTCCGCTTCCCAAAGCCCACCCCGACACGGGTGCCCTCTTGGTCCCAGCTTGCACAGTCTGGCCTTGGACTCTCAGCTTCCAAAGACACAGCACAGTCAGGCACTGCAAATGGCATCCAGGATGCTTAGGAATGGACCAGGCTCAGTTTGGATTCTGCTTCTTCTCTGTGTATGACTGGAGGGAACTGTCAGTCTCCAAATTCATCTGGAAGGTGGGAATAAGAGTTCCAGTCTCACGAGGTTGTGAAAAAGGTGTCATGACATTGTATGCCTGAGACATGGGGGAAGTCCTCCATAACTGAAAGCATGCTCCTGATCTCCATAGAGCTAACACACTCGGTGGGGCAATCTTGTTCCCTCTATACTTCAGAACACACAGTTGTAGTGGAAGCTATAAACCCTAGGGTTCCCAGATGCCCCGCAGCACCCCCCCTCGCAGCTATTGGCTCCCCCCCAAGTGGCTCCATTCTGTCTGAACCCATCATGCATTTGCAGTGGTGTCGTGCTCATTCTTGTGGCTTCTTAATGTTCTCTGTTTTTCTGGAGTCAGAGAGCAGACTGCGAAGTTGAAACTCACCTAATTTAGCTCCTGGGACAAAGCGTCTACTTTTCTGGGAGGTCCTGGGAGGCTTGGAGACTGTGACTTGGAAAAGACTTTAAAGAAAGCTTGAAACAGTCCCAGCCTCCAATGCATAGGTGGACTTCTCACTACCTGGGTCTTCCACTGTTGTGTAACATTTGAGTATACACATGTGGCTCTTCTCCATACTTCCACTTCCAACACACACACACACACACACACACACACACACACACACACACACAGAGTCACATACTCACACACACACTCACACTTCTTCACACACTCACTCTCACACATATACATACTCATACACTCTCACATGCTCTCTCACACACTCATACACACACAGACACACATACAGACACACACCTCTAACGTTTAAACGTCTCTGAAGGTGTATCAGTTCCAGGTTGTCTAGCATTTGAAGAAGGTAATTAACAGTTGCTGAGTCATCTGAGAGCAGGCACAGCTTCTGGACATGTCAGCGAACCAACATGTCATCAATCGCCTCTCCTTCAATTTTACAGACCTATTACATTGAGCTAAAAACCAATACAGATAAGATTTCCATATTGAATGATGAATTTCATCCCAGATCAATGACTATTGCATTCCTTTCCTCGTGGGCCTCGGTTGTCCTTGTGAAGTGGGCTGGCATAGACATGTCTGAGGGACTCGCTTGCACTCTGGGAAAGATTCCTTAGAGCAGAAAGACAGGCTATTTGGTGCTTTTTCTGCAGCACAGGGTGAAAGGATCTGTTTAAGACAAACCGTCTTTAACTGCAACCGAGCTGGCTATCTAACCCTGTGGATTTTCATGGCTGCCTCTGGGGGACAAGGCCCAGACCCACATGGAAGCGGTGCAGACATTTGGGGAGGGGAGGGTGCAGGCAAAGTGGAGGCCAGTTGGCCAATTAGGGAAGCAGGGAAACAGATGACGCCTGACATGGGCTGGCGAAGGCGGCGGGGTTTCAAATACACACTGCACTCTGTCTTCTCCAAAGGTCAGCTTTAATCAAGTTCCCATGTAAATATTACCAATATAAACCAAGTAATGGAGGTTAAACGCTGCTCTTGAGGTCACTGACTCTTGGTCAAGCTGGAAGATTTCACATGAAATGGACCAGTTGTAATATACCTGGAGGGCCTCATGCCCAGCCATGAAACCTGAGCCCCCGCCTCCTCTGGCTGTCAGATGGAGTGCAGAGCGATAGGAAGGGGGAGGGGGAGGAGGGCAGGGTAAAAACCAGATGCACAGGGGCCCTGAGGATTTTCTGAATACATAGAGCTTTAGACTCTGTGACTGAGAGGGAAGGGTGAGTCACGTGCACGTGTGATGTATACAGGTCAGTACTTCCTGTTCGCTGATGTCATTATGGAGGGACACCTGGCAGTCCTAAGAGGCTTCCCCTCTCCTTCTTGGCTCTAAGTGTCTTGGATGTATCCTTGATTACCTTGTAGGAGAAGTGCTGTAAGATCTTGCTGTAGAGACAGAGGGCCTGTGTCCAGCTACAGGCGAGCCTGGCCTGGAGGGCCAAGTCCATGTGACCCGGAAAGTCCTGGCATTTTTGAGCTGGCTCTTCTTTCTTACCGCCCCTTCGGTCTTGTTTGACCATACGGAGTCATATGTCTGCACTGTCTTTGACTCTGTGTCTTCTTGTGCCTGCTGCCTAGTTCCGCTTGTCTCTCTCGTCTCTGCTGCTTAAACTGTAGTCTGAATTTCTCTGTTGCCTAGTATTTGTGTTCTACTAAAACAATAGCAACCATCTGCACATGTAAGTGGACAGACAGACCGAGTGCATCTCTTTGGTGGTCTAGTGTGGAAGATGAAACCATTGCTTGCATTTCTTTTGTGCTTTGGATCATTATGCATCATTGCCTTTAATTTCATAGCAATCCTATGAGGATACTCTATTCTTAATTTATAGGTGAGGAGTAGAAAGGTCAGGTAATTTGCCTAAGGCTGCAGGGTTGTAGGACAGGGCTTGAATTCAGATCCGATGTCAGTCTGTACTTTCAAGCACACACTGGAAATCGTCTCTTTACCTGGCATCCTTAAGCTGGGATCTTCTCAGCACACACAGGTTTGACCTCATTTGTTTCTCCCTGGCTTCTAAGTAAATGCAGCTTGCCATCTGAATGTCAGTTGCTTCTTTTGAAAATGGTCTTTCAGCCGGGCGGTGGTGGCGCACGCCTTTAATCCCAGCACTCGGGAGGCAGAGCCAGGCGGATCTCTGTGAGTTTGAGGCCAGCCTAGGCTAACAAGTGAGTTCCAGGAAAGGCGCAAAACTACACAGAGAAACCCTGTCTCGAAAAACCAAAAAAAAAAAAAAAAAAAAAAAGGTCTTTCAAATAGCTATGGAAAGATCGGCACATATTTTAACCCTAGAGCTAAACCCATGCGCATAACACACATACACCATGGAGAACGGGGATGGTGCTGGGCTAGCTCCTTAGCATATCCAGAGAAACTTCCAGCAGCTACTGTCACTAGGTTCTGGGAGCTTTGCTGTTGTCCCAGCCACTGCTTTGCTTGCCCCTGAACTGCATGATGAGAAAGCGTGAGACTCATCCTGCAGTGTGGCTTTGATGCCTCCTCTGCTTCCACACAAAATGGCTCAAGGATTCAAAGCTCTGATGCTTCTGAAATGCTCTGCTTGTCATCTTTATGGCAGAACAGACCACAAAACCCAGAGAGATGCAACCATCTTTCTCAAGACAAAAAGACTTAGGGGGGTGAAACCGTGATGTTGATGTACAAAGGCACGAGTCTAAATAAGCAGTCTTCTTCCATTTCCACTGGTGTGGGATTGTGGATATAAGACGTGCTTTTTGTTAAGGAGAGAAGCCAATAGTGTCCCTAGGAAGCTCCAAACCCTATGGCTTCTGACCTTCTGGCGCCCTTGTCTCTAAAGTTAAATTCTGCACAGTGTTTGCATGCCTAAATAACACAATATCAGAAGTGAGAGCTCCTCGTGGCTCATATATCCTGCATTCAACAGGGATTAAGGATGAATAGTCACATGTGCAATGTCCAGGAGATGTAGATCTAAATGCATCCTGGTGGGATATTTGGGGAAATTGTTGGAAGGATGCCCTAGTAAAGAACTGAAGGGAGACCATTGATGCAGAGGAAAATGAACCAAGGGATAGATAATTGAGCGTGGATTGAAATAATCTCCTTGGGCTGGTGAGGTGGCTCAGTGGGTTAGTGATTGCCATTGAGCCTGACAACTTGATTTAGATCCCCAGGACCCACACAGTAGAAGGACAGAACCAACACCTGCGGGCTATTGTCTGCTCTCAACATGAAAGCCACGTGTACACAGCATGTATACCTGTGTATGTGCACATGCACACACAATACATAAGCAAATGTAAAAACAAAAGAACTTCCTTTCTAGAAGGTAGGGACAGCTGCTTTTTCTCTTTCTCAAACCACAACTGAATAATAAAAGAAAACAGCTAGGTCAGGCACGGTGGCTCACCAGGGAGGCAGAAACAGGACAAGTTCGATGAGTTTAAGGCTAGCCTGGGCTACGGATTGAGGCTCTGTTTCACAAAACAAAAACAGCTCAGAGGAGCAGTTTGAGGGGTTGAGGTTAGAAAAAACGACAAGCCTTCCTGTAGAAGACTGATGTATGTAGACTCCTTGGTTCTGGTTCAAATTATAGTCAAAGATGAGAGCTGACGACATGGATCTCTTCAGGAGAAGAGATGGAAGAGAGCTGGTCCCCATCCCTGCTAAGGACACCAGAATTCCACATATTTATTCTTAATTATTAGCTTGTGTGACCTTGGTTAAGTCACGTCACTGCTCTGGATTCCTCTGTAAAAAACGGGTGTATTGAACTAAAAAAATACCTAAGGTTATCAAATGTCCTGTAATTATTATTACTATCACAGATGTCATTCTCAAGGAGCCTGGGTTTGGAGCGCACATTATATGGTCACCTGACTGACAGCAGTTACCATAACAGCGTGCCTTGAGATCTGCTAGTGTTACTTTCTACAGTACTGTAGAAACAGGAATAGCCAAACAACTAGCTCCCTTTGGTCATGAAAATAACAGCAACAATTGCCCTCATTTCTTGAGTAGAGTACACATTGGGTCTTCTTGCCGGGTACTTTCTAAGCATTAACGGATGTGATTTGCATGAGCATTCTCAAGCGCTGAAGCCTCCAGAGGAGAAGGAAATGCGGTCCACTAAGATCAGATCCCAGGTCTCCTGCTCTGGAGGTCACTCTTCAGCTTCCTGCTATGCTGTGGTTAGGATGAGACATTCTATCAACAGTCAGAGTACCAGCCCACCAAGAACATGGTCTGGCTTTAGCAGCCTGTCTTCTTGGCTGAGGAAACATTCTCCCTGTAAGTTCTAAACCACGCGACACTGGTACATTCAGATGAAATATCTTCCCAACTTGAGATGATTTCCCATAAGCAACTTTTTTTTCTGAATTCCTACTAAGACCCCTAGACCTCTGGGTTACTCTGGGTGTCTGGCACTCTAAAGGTTAATACAATACTATACAAGGCCTACCTAGAGATCACTGGGAAATTATGATGCTGATTAAAGCACAATGGCCCTGTTACCCACCACAGCAGCCGGCTCAGGGATAAAGGCAGTCCAGTGCTCTAAGGTCATGCTCAAAGCAAAGAAGGGTTGGGATGAAATGAATGAGTTGAACGCAAGGCGTAAACAACCAAACAGGATTGTAAACAAGACCAGAAAGGAGGCATCTGGGATCTAGTTCTGCTTCTGATGACTTTCAGGATGAGGCTTGATGCCTCTTAGATTTTCAAAGAAACGTAAACCAGCGACAAAAGAGCAGCAGCTGGGCTCAGTGAGGGGACCAGTTGCAGCAGATTGCAATTAAGCATTGGAAATGAATTGGTGGTATGATTGCGCACTGTGGACAAGCGCCTTTCACTTTTTGTTTCTTCTTAAACATTTTCCTCCTCCTCCTCCTCCTCCTCCTCCTCCTCCTCCTCCTCATCATCATCATCATCATCATCAGGTTTCATCCTCAGCCATGCATGTCCTCATGGGTATTAGCTGAAAACATTGCCCCCTTTTTTTTCTGGGACAAGCTCACAGTAGTATGGCAAGCTGGGGCAAAGCCACATTATCTTTGGATTCTTGTTTGCATTTATTTTCATTATTGTGTAAGTTTGGAAGGACAGGAGAACCATATTCAGAAGACTTCGCATAAGATGAGGAGAGCAGAAGGCTCCTGGGGTGCTGTGAGGACAAATGATTCCTGTGTCTTCATGCAGGATAAAGATGAAGATTTTTACCACCTTCTTCTGGTTTATCCTGATGCTCTTTAGCAGTTGCTGAAATGTTTGAGCTCTGAGATATCACTATCCAAGGCTAGTATAGATCTAAAAACAGTGTTTTTGTATGGGATGAACGTCCATGTTAGACACTGTACGTCTTCTGTGTTAGGAATGCCTCTCCCACACACACAGCCTAGCCACTGCCACAGCTAGGTGTACTGTGATGGGGATCAAAGCTAAGACTCTCCAGAAGCTGGGGGGTGGGCACAGCTTCTAGAACTGAAAGTTAGTGCACCCTTCAGGGGAGTCAAATCCTTCTCCCTGGTCCATTGTGGGGGGGGGGCGGGGTGGCGGGGTCCTTTCTCTTGCTTCCTGGATGCCGTCCTTTCTGACTTCCAGTAAATCACTTGGAACTTGCAGAACGCAGAGGGATGGATCACACCCAGGTGTCCGGAGTCATTAAGCACACCGGCTCCTCTGAGGGCCGAAGTAGATTCCCTGAGCTTTGACAGCGGTGAAATGTGACAAGAAAGTAAATATTCTTGTGCCCCACTTAACCAGAGGTCAGATGTCCCTCAACCTCAACCTTCTGGAATTCAGCTTGAGGAGCAGGAAGGAAGCAAAAGAGGCTGGCAGCAACGGAAACAGCAGTCACAAAGCGATGCACTCTAACCATGCCTAATTGACTCTTAATTAGCGCACACTCCTAATGAGCCCACTTATTTAGTCACTTGGGCCCCAGTGAATTAAAAGCAGAAAATTGAGGGGGATAAGGGGAGAGGAAAGAGAGATTAGTGGTAATCACACCAAAGGCAGTAGGAAATGAAGACAAACAGCTTGACATCAAAGGAAGAGATAAAAAGCAAGCCTTCAGAAAGGGGTCCCAGAATTAGCAAGGCCAGCAATCCACAACATCTGTAATGGGTCAATTGGCACTGCACATCTGGAAAGCCCGAGGGCATCATCCTCCGTGGTGAACATGCAGTCCCTGCTCTAAAAGCCCAGACAATGTGTGTGAAGGAGTTGAAACACGGCCAACCTTCCAAGTTCCACGGTTCTTCAACCACCGGGTGATTTACTTTGGAAGTTTGTTGAAAACAACTCGAATTCTCACAAGTCCCCACTCACTGTAACGCTGACTCAGAATCATACTTTCTAGAGCTGCTAACCCCTTGACCATGCTGGGAGTCCTAACTTAGGCAATCACTCATTCTCCTGGGCCTTGACTCATTTGAAAATAAAACATTCCAGCTGGGTGCCTCTCAGTTTTCCAAGCATCTCCCAGTCTGCTAACACTCTCCTCTAATTTTTTAGTGAATTTTGGCAGCCAGGTAGGTGCTGCTCCATCTTCTATTTCAGGAGGGGTATCTGTCTGGTCACCGTCATGGTGAAAAGATCTGGCAGAACCAGTTCTGTCAGATCCCTACTTTCTCCTAGTTGTCCAGTCTATCAGAAATTATGAGGACAGCCCCTGTTGATGGGCATTTTTATTTGTTTATACATCTGCTAATAAAAATTATATTGTTTCTATCACAAAAACAAAAGATGCAGATTATCTAATTTTGTCTTTTTTTGAAAAAAAAATGATTTCACTTTTAAGGACACTGGATAAAATTTAGGATACATTCCATTTCATGTATTCTAGACATTATCTATCTGGAAGATAAATTTCACTTAATTGTTATAAGAGTCTTGAGGCTCAATACAATTCCTGGCTCAAGGTCCAGGACTGTTTTTAGATGAATGGATGAATCTATGTATGTATGTCTGTATGTTTGTATGTCTGTATGTATCTGTCTTAGGATTTGAAATAGCTAAGTTTTGGGTTTTCAGGAGGGTTTATCTATACAGAATCTCTCTTTCTTCCATAGTAATCAGCAATTACAGTGCACACGACTGTGGGAAACATGGGGTGAAGCAGAGAAATAGTGTTCATATTTGTAGAAACCACCTGTTAAGATTCAGGGAGTGTGTTCAATATTTATGAAACCCAGAACCTCCTGGGTAAGAGAATGACTCACAGTTCGTGAAAAGGTAAAACCATGTGCCATCCTGTAACAGGTATGTATTAAATACCATATGTGTTCTTGAAGGGTTTTGTGTGCATGTGTGTGCACATGTGTGTGTGCACGTGTGTGTGCATGTAAAACATTCTTTAGGAATCAGTAGACTTTTCCTTTTCCAAGGATATGCTTCGTCTGATGCAATTAACTCAGCTGTCTGCTCTCTTTGTCTTTTCTATCTGTAGGAAAGAAATGCTTTTAAAATTAATATATGCTAAGTCTTTCTTCACAAAAAAAATGCTTAGAATTATGCTGGCTACACAAAATATAATCTGTGGCTCAGGACCTATGAATAGTCACTTTTCAAAGTGACAGACAGAGAATTCCTTTAGTTTTCTCTTTGCCAAAATTCCCAGACCTATGTTACTAGGGTCTGCATAGTGGCTATTGACATGCCATGTTCATTAGGGATCTCAGTAGTAATTTTGAGGGAACAAAAGAAAGAATTATCTGGAAAAGGACAAGGTATAGGGGACAAATTCTTCACTTATCCCATCGGTTCGCAAACTTGCTGGTCTTGGGACCTCTTTAAATTCTTAATGATTAGTGATGACCCCTAGCTTATCTGGGCTATGCTTATAAACGTTAATCATATTACACATAAAATGTTCTAGATACAAGAATATCAATTCTATTGGTCATAAAGATGATGAAATTGTCCCGACTTGTCTCCAGAAAACCACACATAAACGAGGAGAGAATAGCATTTGAGCATTGTTATGAAGGCATTTTTTAAAAACACGAATTCTGGAAGGGTCTCAGAGGCCCCAGTGGTCCCTACACAGCACTGTGAACCACTGATGTCACTCATCCCAGAGACAAAACACTCATCCACACCAGGTCACAGAGGAGTCAACCAAGACAGAGCATTGACACCTGGCTGGAGGAGACTGAAGAATTTCACGCAGATTGCGCCTGCCTGGATGACAACTACCACCTCCAATGCAACAAGCGTGGACTGTGGACAGCCAACGCAGAGGACACGCTATTCGGAGAGGGGCCTTTTCACCTCTGAATACTTGAAAGTGGTGACCTTCTCTTTCTGACGTGACCCTTGACACAGTGACCAGTGTTCCGTGTTTCAGTGCCTTCTTTGTGGCGGCGGCGGCCTCTGGAAGTCATTAGCTTGTGGGTATGGAGAAGAATTTGGAGCCCAGTTGCTTCAAAGCTCAGTCTTCACGTCTCCACGCCTGTGTTCTTTATCCTGGGTCAGACACGGCACAAAATGGGCGCTGCCTGAGAAAATGCTTGACTTTCTGTTATTGAAATTTGAAATCAGTTAACTTTATAAATACTCACTGAGTAAATGAAAACCGCACCCTGATGTTGACTGTGATTAGCTATAGCTCAAGAGAGCAGATCTTGGGGCAGAATGGAAATTCATCCCTCTTTCCATAGAGAGGGGTACTGGGTGGACTCACTCCTAAAGAGAGATTGGTGGAATGGCCAGGGGCAGACCTAGCTATTGGGCGGTATGAAAGGTAGGATGTCTTCTTCCAAAAGCACGAAAGAGTACATTTACATTTTATGCATGTCTCGGTAACTTGTTAGTGTTTTTTAAATGGCTGATTCCTTAAGTAAAGAAAAATTAAATTTAAAATTATTAACATTTCTCTTCCTTTTTACATGGTACAAAGCCAGTTTTAAATGCACATATAAGAACATGTAGGTGGAACTCCTAACATTATGTGGATAGGTTTTGTTTTCTCATTTCTTTTCCTTCTTTTCTTCCTTCCATTCCTTTCTCTTTCTTCCTTCCATTCCTTCCTCTCTTTCTTCCCTCCTCCTTCCCTCCTTCCCTTCATTTCTTCTTTCCACATTCCTTCTGGGTTTTTTTTTTTTTTGCTTGATTTGTTTTTTGAAACAGCATTTTACTATATATCCAAGGTTAGCCTTGAACTCATTAACCTCCATTTCAGCCTAGTAAGTACTAGAGTTACACCATGCCCTCGCCTATAATAGGTTTTCACAGCTTATACCGGTCTAAGGATAAAGCTAGGAACATCACCATCTCCCATCAGACTGCCTTGAACAAGAGTCTAAAAAAGGGATTCAAACAAGAGGTGTGTCAGCAGAAGTAAGAATTTGTTGACTTACATGCCATTGATTTTAAGGCTGGTCTTAGGAGACCCCTTTACAGATAAGAACATGGAGAACCGGAGAGATAAGGAACTCCCCGAGGGCCACAGAGCTAAGTATAGCTTGGAATGTCTTTTACCTTTTAGGTGTCTTTTTATGGGCCCAACCTGAAGAAATACCCTATACAGCCACATCTAATATTGTTGCTAATGCTGTTACAAGGAACTGCAAGCCCAGCACAAGGCTGTGGGGACGAGCAGTTTCTTGGGCCAGAGGCTGGACGTAAATGCACAGCGAAGACTGAAGGCTACTGTCCTTGACTGAGGTGGTCGCCAGCATCTTGTATGAGGAAGGATAGAGGGAGCTCTGAGGTGAAGAAGGACTACTGTGTTTATAGGACACAACCTCTAGCCCTGGAAAGGACATTCTGGTTTTAGCTCCCTTTATCACCCACAGCCAGTTCAAGGGCAAAAGAATAACCTTATCATGATCTCTGTGGTGTTTAATATCCCTAAAAGGTAACCAGGCACTCATCTCCCATTGCTGTCTCTGCAGAGCTGAGTTTCTGGGACAAGCCTGCTGGAGAGAAAGCCTGTCCCACTTCAAATCCCCACACTGGCTCTGACCCATGCCACACACCAGGCAGTGTCCCACCTTCTATCCATTTCTTATTTTCCTCATTTGGTTAAACTACACACTCAGTGCTGGGAGCTTCCGTTTTTCTTATCTTGAACATCCTGTACTGTTCCAGCCCACAGCCAGCCACCCAGGAAGGAAGCATGTTGTTCCTGGTCAGCCATATGGCCACACTGTTGAAAAGCTCTCTCTCTAAGTCATATTATCTGGACCGCATTAAAAAAGATCTATTAGAGCTTGAGACTCACAGTGTGCTTGGTTTCATCCTTATCTCTGGTCTGTTTGCCTCATAATAAATGTGAAAAGAAAAACGGCAGAGGCAGGAGAGGGCATGTGAGGACATCAGCGGGGCTGGTGACCGAGCGGAGGCCTCTCTTATTCATATTGAGTTTTTCTAAACTCAGTTATAATATAGCAGCTCTGTATGTCCGGCCCCACTCTAGTTGGTACCAGTTGGGAATCTAAATTTGTCAGTCCTTTACTGTAATCAACTTGTTATTCAAAATAGCATCACATGCTTATCATTTTTAATATTACTTGAAGCATTTTTATTTTCTTTTTTAACTTCAATAACATTAATTATTTTGACATTTATATGCAGACGTAAAAAAGCTGTTGCTGTAAATGTGTCTTCTGCAGAGAAAGAAAAGAAACTCACCCAGCACGTTCTAGAGCCTGTGTTCATGTTTTCCTGAGGTTTCTTATTCCTCCGGATCTGTGTTTTAAACCAGCCGTTTTCTCTGGTTTACACTGAGGGCCTTGAGAAGTTCTAAGGAAATGGCAAAACATATGTAAAGAAGTCTGTAGGATGCTGGGTCTCTTCCACCTAAGAAACAGTGGCTTTGAATTTGTGGCTGCTGTGGCCTGGTTAATGAGGTCTCATGGTCAAGAAGAATTCACTTGTCGGTGGCATGGGAAGAAGTATACTCTTCCTTGATATCCTAAGAAGTTTAAAAAGACACTTCCAATTCCAGACTATTGGAATCTTTGAGTGTGTGTGTGTGTGTGTGTGCGTGTGTGTGTGTGTGTGTAACTCCATCTCTAACCACTGCTTTGGCTGTTCAGTTCTACACTCTCCTGAGCCTCAGGATGAGTTTGGTTTTCTAAAGACACATAGCACTTCGGCCTGCAAGTCATTTTCTTCCTCTCCTTGTTGTCTACTTCGCTTTGTGACCCATTGTGTCTGAACGAACCTTCTTGATCTCTGTTGACAGTCTCCGAGAGCTCAGAAGGTGATGAAGATGTAGCCTGGGATTTTCTCTGTGCCCTCACCCCAGCTCCTTAGAACTTTACCAGGACCTCATGATCAGATTCTGTTAATGTTCCCATTTTATGGGGGAGGGGGCGGGGAACTGAGGTATAAGGAAGTGAAGCGACTTATCCAAGGAAGCACAACGTGTATATAAGAACAAGACTACAAAGCAGTTGCTTATAGTCAAACATTATATTCCTTATTTTGTCCTTCCACTCCTAAAAAAGAAGAACTATAGTGTCTGGGGACGGGTTGACTTGAAGAGAGCATGAAGTGGGGCTTCTGGGTTAGAAAGGACATGTCTTAGTCTGAGCATCCACGTCCCACTGTGGGAAAGTCGCGGGACTGAACACTTCCGTTCTCTTACACATGTATACCATACTTCCGTCATATTAAAAGAGCAAACAACAGACAACAACCGTGAAGATGAGGTGCGGCCTTACAGCCAACAATTGGCTGAACATCTGCCTGGCACTCAGCAGGTAGGAATCTGTTGCTGACAGCACCTCTAACTCATGGAACTTGGCTCAGGCAGAGTGGTGGGAAGGGCGTCCTGGAGTCAGTCAGACTGTCTGGGCTTGAGGCTAGAGGCTGCCACAGAGTGATTGTAGGGAAGTCACACGGTGTCCGCCATGTTTTAATCTATTCATCTATAAAACAGGGATAGTTTGGTCCTTTGATGAATTGGGCTAACTCATACAAGGATTTGGGCGTGAAGAGAGTCTCTTGGTGCCACGAAAGGTTTGGTAATTAGGTGTGCCTGTTGGTACAGGCTGGGTAAGTAACACCATTGTCAGCAATGATCTTTTTTCCTAAACAAAGTGTAGGCATTTAAAAGCCTTTTTTGTTAGCAGGCTCAGGTATATTCCTTCTCCCTGTAAAAAAACTCTTTCCAAACAAATCGTATGACCAGATGTGTTAGCCAACAGACACTAATAAATCCATGGGCTTTCCTTGGCTTGGAAGGTGTAGACAGTCAGAAGAGCACTTCCTTGTCTTTGGTGTAAATCTAGTGTTCCATAAGTACGACTCTGAAGCAAAAATGAGCAAGCCTCTGTTACTCCCTAGAGTTTATAACAAAGCTGAAATTCCAGGGAGATGCAAAGGAGGAGAGGGAGAAGTTAAAAGTCTTGGATAATACGACAAGCACTGCATCTTCCCATTGACCTGGCGCATTGTAAATCGATGGTGTCTAAATCTTGGTTGCATGCTCCACCACACAGAGCTAGCCCACAGTACTTCCAGAATGCTTACTATGTGAGTCCTTCCATGGTGCCCGTCTATGCCGGATAGCCTACCCTTCATCACAAAGGCTCATTCTAATTGTGCCAACAGTCAGCTGGGCTTGCCATGATTCTGTCAAAGCAGACAAATTAAACATGTCAGGTGACATGTGGAAGAAAAGGCTTTCTGATTTATTGTGGAACTTTTTGTGGATAAGCGTTGTTTCTTTTGGCTTAGTATCTACTCTCTCAGACTTGATCGCATTTCAAGGAACCATAGTCATTCCCTCAGATACTCTGGGTGCTGAGATGTTTGTGTGCTGGGTCAGTCTGTGTGTTTACACAACTGAGTACAGTCGGAAAGTGAATGATTACAAAGTGTTGATTAGGAAATGAGAATTAAAGGGGAGAGCTCAACCTTGACTAAGGCTACCTCAGTTGGAGAAAAGACTTAGGGTCACATTGTTATTAAAAGACAAATCAGAAGTTTATATACATTGTAGTATACATTTGGAGTCACCCAAGGAAAGCTTTGCCCAGCTTTATAAATGGGATGTGGTTGTATCTTTCCCTTTTGAATGGTGTGTGTGTGTGTGTGTGTGTGTGTGTGTGTGTGTGTGTGTGTGTGTACCTACCGGTACAGGAAGGTCAGCTTTGGGGTGATCCTTCTCGCTCTAGCTTTTCAGATGTCACAAGCAGATGAAGGATGATTTAAGAAGCCCTGAGCTGGGTGATGGGTCTTGCAGAGCTGTCCGTTGGTTGGACCTGGAGGAAAGCTTAACCCAAGCGAGGTAATTTACGACCCTAGGCACGCCCCGCTCCCTGCAGGCGCAGCCCAAGTTCTCCCAAGAACTCCTGGTTTATGAGAGAGAACTGTAAGGCTGGAGACAGGATAAGTTATGGCTTTCCCTCTCCCCCGTTCCTTGTGATATTTATTATTTGTGGGCAGGGATGAGAGGGTTCACTTTGCCAACTTTTGAACTCTCACCAAATTCATGGCTCTGGGTTTGACGCCATCTCTGAACCTCTCGGCACTAGAGTTCCTGTTTCCTTAAGCATCCCACAGCTTCTTATTTTGAAATGAGAAGAAATCTACAAGCTTCCCTTTAAAAGCTGGAAACAATTCCTTAAACATCAAATAGGTTCCCCCACCACACCCCCTGCTTCTTAAAACTGCAAAATATTTCAATGAGTTGAATATAAATGAATTGAAAACATAAGCTCCAAATTCGCCGGTTTATGCACCAAGTTCATGGCTGAATGGCGCTTACATTTTATTGGCTTCAAAGTTGATAAGAAATCATGGGATGAGAGAACGGCCCCAGCACATTAGTTCTTTTGTGTTTCTATTGCTTTCTTCCTCCTTTAATAGAAAATGGGCTTCAGTTGAGCGCTAAAGGCTGGAAAGAGGAAGAAAGATCAGGAGGCATTCAAAACCTGAGTCTTGCCAAGAGAGAACTCTGTATTAGGAAACAGGGTATTTTGGCGAAAGATTGAAATTCTTGATTTAACGACTGTAACCTTAGGAGGTCGACCTAACTTTGAAATCGGCATGGCTGATTCTCCCCACCACACTGGAGCAGGCTCATCTCCTTCACACCTGCAGCTTGTCTGGCTTCCCAATCTTCAGGCCCTGTCCTTAGGAACCCTGTGAGGTTATGTGGGTTTAGTTCTTTCTATGGCCAATTGCTTGTTGTCCTTTGAAAGTAAGCCCTGTGTGTCTGGAGCCAGCTAAGCAAAGGCAGCCTGGGGTGAAGCGGAGATGCCCACAGCCACTCAGTAGTGCTGTGTTCCCAGGGGAAGGTGTCCACGGATGTTGACTGGGAGGGGAACAGGGCTTGAGGGATCAGAGGGTGAGCTATGTGGTTGAGATCAAGAAATTTCTGCCAAATGAAACTCTCAGAAGCTGGGCGACCAGTGATGACATTCTTCTGTGTGTAGTGTGTGGCTGGGAGGGTTTTGTCACAAGTTCACATACCCAGCAGAGCCACAGAGAGAGTGGAACATTTCCTTGACCTGCCACTATTTCCCCAGACATGCTTGGGAAGATGGCTTAAGAATTTTCCATGGACCTTCTGTTTCCTCACCTCACAAGGATGGTCCTACAGGGGCCATCCTGCTCAGGAGTTGAATGTGGGGTGAATAAGAAAGTCCACGGGACTTGGGAACATTGGTTTCAAGGTAGGTACCCACAAAAGGCCCCAAATGCTGGAAGAAACCACGCTTGGAGCCTTAGGCCCAGGTGCTCTGGGGCAGTAGGTATGGTCTGCCTGCCATGAGCAAGCAGCTTCAAAACTAAATTCTACTCATTATTCGGGGAGAGGAAAACACAGTTCTGTGATGACAGACTGGGCCGAGAAGAGACTGCCAAGAAAATCCCTTTGCCCAGCTGTGGCCCTGCTGTCCTGCTGCCAGCGGGGATTATCCAAAGTGGGTGTCCACAGAGAGTACCAGCCTTCTCCTCGCCGCAGACGGTCAAACCTCCTCATCTGACTGTTTGGAAAGCTGCAGAGAATTAAACAGAGGAGCTTTTCGGGGGAGGAGAACGTCCTTCAGGGGCACTTTATTTGGTTTGGTCTCTATCTCCCTGCCTGGAATGTAGTAAAAACCAGGAGAAGTCAGCGTGCAAAGCGTAGGCCTTGCAGGAACCCGAGCCCTCCTGCCAAAGCGAAGGGCGAGGAGCTCTTTCTGGGCTCTGGTTTTATAATCATTTCTGTTTATAGTGGGAAAGAAAGCTCCCCCGTCTTGAATTCAGCACATGGAGCCTTTTCTTCCTTGTTCCCTCCTTACACAAACATTATAGGGCCCAGTCCTTCAATGGGGTATTTTTGAGCAGCTGATGTTAAACACAGATGAACTCTGCCACTTGAATGGGATGCCTGTGTCTCCTGTGCGGTGAAAACGCCACTCACCGGAGGGAGGCGACCATTGCCAGTGGTGATGACTGGGGTCAAACCGTTTGGTTGGATTGGAGGAGAAGGTGGTAGCATGGTTTCCATGCTCCTTTGAAACTCCAAGAGAGGGTGTGAAGGGGAGGGGAGGGCACCAAGAGCTGCTGTGTTGGCAACTGGATCCTAGAACAGCGGTTTTAGCCAGGGTCTTGGGGAAGCGAGGGGAAGGAAATAGGTCTTATCTGATGGCCTGCTTCTCTTTCTGTCTCTGTCTGTCTGTCTGTCGTCTGTCTGTCTCTGTCTCTCTATCTCTCTTTCACACACACAAACACACTACCCTGTGTTCTCCTAGCTCAGATTATAGGAAGGAGTCCAGTGTCACTTGGAACTTTGTGAATAGTTTTGTATTAAGGATACTAGTGAATTGTCTTACCCTGGACTTGAATTATCTTGGAATGCCCTGAGAGGAGGGCAACGAAGTAAAGGAAAACATATAAATATGGATGTTGTGAAAGAGCTAGTCTAAAGAGAGGATTCCCACGAGGTCCCTAACCCTGACTTCTGGGGATGAGCAGGGCTCACTTTCCTAGACCTTGCCCCTCAGCTGCCTGCCTCTGCTCATGATGAACTGCGGTGTCCTGGGCATGATGGTGGCCACACTGCAGGAAAAGGGGGCCTTTCTCCCTCACGGGTACAGATGGGGTTTAGAGTTGGATCCACTAGCCCCCGTGAGGCGTCATCAATGTTTCAGATACTGGATCCCTTCCTAATCTGCAGTGAAAGAGAGCTTATGGGAATTTTGTCTTCCCCCTTTCCCACAAGAGGGACATGAACATTAGAAAGCTAATGTTTTTGATGGGTGCTGTTATCCTCAGGCTACAGATACAGCGATATGTTTATCATTACAGCTCCTGCCACATCCCCGTGTGCACATCCTTGTCTGTATCAACGAGGGGCCAGGCAAGCTCTCAGGAGAAGACAACAGCACTGACAGCTAGTGACAGTGTTGCTGGGACCACACAGCACGGCGGTTTGGGGTGATAGTTTCCTTGGGCATTGAGCAGGTGCCATTCTTAAACGAGGAAATCTAAGAACCTGGCTACCTGGAAAATACCTGCATGCATACAGGAGGGCTGAGACGGATGCAAAATGTTTTAACTACTATTCAGAACAGTGCTAAACTTAACGACTCAACAGGGTTTGAGTTTCCTGGCTATTTGTGGTCAGGGAACCATCTGAGATGTGGTTAGTCTGAATTAAAACACATATTGGCTTTGAGGACCTATAATTTAGAAAAAGTTAAGTATCTCATTGATAGTTCTGTAATATTTATTATATGTTGGAATACTTTTCACATATTTATTGATTAAATTTAATATCTGCTTCTTTTGCTTTTTAAAATGCAGGTACTAGAAACTTAAAAATTACATGTGTGACTGCATTTGTGGCATGCATTGCTTTCCTACTGCATAGCACAGGCGTGGCGGCTTTTGTAGAGTTCATGGGGCTGTTGCTACCAGGGACTCACTATCTCCTTCCCAAGTTACAGCATCGGGCTATTATGGGCCCGAGCTGATTCTCCTCTTGCACAGGTTGGCAGAGAAAGTTACAAAACACTTTGAAATTGATGAAAGGAAAAATTCTTGAGGGGCCTGCCCAAGTATTCTTCTAGTTAATTTTACCTTTTATTGTTAAATGAAAAGCCATTTTATGATTAAGTAAGTTGTAGGAGATTGATAATGATGAAAATAATTCTTTTTTAAAAAATAATTCTTATTTGTAGGAATGCAAATATGTGTCTAGTAGGATAAAATCAATGATTGCCTTATGGCTAAAAACTTTTACATCTTTTTATAAATGCATTTCAGCCTTCCTTATTGTACATATGTGTGATTTGACCCTATTAGAACATCTTACCTGTCCCTTATTAGCTTATTAGTTAATAAGTTAAAAACCTTGGATATCAGCTCATTTTATTTTTCTATGAGAATCATGATTTGACCTTTCTCCCTCCGTCCCTCCCCCCTCCTCCTTTCTTCATTTTGCAATACTAGAAAATTTAGAGGTTCGTTATGGTCTCAATTAACTGTCCAGTCCCTTCCTCCTCCCTCCATCTCTACAGCCCCTCCTCTGGCTCTGGGATCTGCTCAGCTTCGGCACCTGAGATGGAACAGAGAGTGCATTTTTCCATGGAAAGTGTTTTACCTGATTTAAACACTAGTTATTCCTCCGCTTGGCTTTGTGGCTCACGCCTATAATACCAAAACTCAGAGAAGCAGAAACAGGTGGATCACCACAAGTTCAAGGCCACCTGATCTGTATAACAAGCTCCAAGACAGCCAGACTTAGGGGGTGCAACTCTGACCCCCAAAACCACCACCACCACCACCACCAGACACACCTGTCGCCACCCAACAAGCTCAGCTATGGCTTGTTTTGAAATTTCTGAGACAGCCAGAGCATCTTCCTATTCAGTGAAACATTTGATTCTAAGGGCTTGCCCTTGGAATCCCAAATAACAAAAGTGTTGCGTCCCAAATAATGAAAGAGAAACGCAACCTGCTCCATAGAAGCTGCTCACCGTGGGTATCCATCAACTGCCCAGTATATGTTCATGATAACACAGATGCAGAAGAAAATGAGTTGATATAAACTTTTTTGACAGCTTTGTTTGGATCCCTGTGCTGGTTTCTGAAAAGAACTGATTTTTTTCAAAGCAAGATTAGACAAGAGAGGGCAGAGCCCTCAAATCTATTTTACAATTTTGTTTATTCATGTGAACTGAGTGAAAAAAAGCAAAAAAGCAAGGATTAAATTAAAATCTAAAGCCAATAATTTCACATACTTTAAAAAACGTTTAGAAACACCACACTTTATGTGGTATGTTTTGTTTCTTCGTTTTTAAAAAACAGTAATTTTTTTCCTTTAGAAATGTCCTCCAGTGTTGTGAGCACTGGCCTCTTGATTGAAGTTTTATATAACATGAGGAAGCCTGCTGGCCTTTGACAAGCAGCGACGTATGATTTTGATATGTCTGTAATTCTGAAAATGAAGCAAACTCTGTGTAAATGCAGAAGAGCCCACAGTGAGGCAACATCCTCATTAATATCATATATACTTCTTGTTTCTTTAGAGGAATAATATAGGGAGCTTTGTGGCAGGGATAAACAATTTGATTCAACATTTTAATAGCATAATACACACAAAAAAAAACTGAAGAGTATTTTAATATAAAAAGCAAAGGCTTTTACAGCCAACTTAAACATTAAAATTAATATAAAACAATTGGAAATTATAAAACATTTAACTTGGTTGGAGGTGCCTTAGATTTTTTTCTATATTAAATACTTTTTAAAGTTGCTAGCCAAGAAGAACAAGAATTTATACTACTATTTGTTTCAGATTAAGATAGCATTGCATTCTAAGAAGCTGATTTAATTAAATGAAAAGCTATGGTAAAATTAGAAAGATCTTTATGAGTTTTTGATGTATCTTATAAAAAAGTTTAGTTCTCAAGATAATAACGAAATGACTAGCATAGTACATCTCCTGTCATTACTGAAAATAATGAACTAGTGTGCTCTAAAACTAAGAAACAGGACTTTGCATGGAAAATTTACTTCCTGTCAAAGAGATTTAATTTAAACCATTTTTCACAAAACAAATCACTATTTCTTTATGATCTTTTAATTGGGAATTTTTTCCCCAAGTATATTTCACGTTTCTTTATTTTATAAAGTATTTGTTGCTAAATAAATAGATAGAAGCAAAACTATAGATTGTTTCTGGAGAGTCAAAAATTATGAAATCTTTTCTAGAAAACAGCTTTACTTTTTTTTTATTAACCTGAAGGTATTAAAAAACCCTAATTAGAGGATGGTGTCTTTGTCCTTTGCTGTTCAGGAAGGGACATTCATCACACAAGGCTACCGTTCATCAGTACTGTTGGTCACATGAATATTAGCACATACTGTTATGACATACAGCTTCATATGCCAGGAGAGGGTCCCATGTCAACATACCCATTATTCATATGGAAGGGTGAATTCAGGAGGTATAGACTGCTTCAGGGTTTTGTAAGTACCTGGAGTTGTTGGGCAATGTTTCATGCTAGCTTTTTGTCTCAGATGAGGGGTGTTTATCAAGACTTCAAAAGTACTTTGGCCATTCCCCCAGGAGGAGTGCAGAGCTGCATGGGCCACACGATTGATAAAACTTGCTATTTGTCTCTATAATTTCTAGATGAAGTGAAGATTTTGAGAAACATATTTTAAGAAACACCCTGTTTTGTCCATGGAAGGTCATGGACCGCAGCTTTTATGTAGACACGCGACAGCATACATAAACCCACATGCCAGCTCAGGATTATTTTCTCAAAATATAAGGATTCCCCCCCCCCCCCCCCCCCGTTTTTAGTGTCATGCTTTCTTGCATTTTGGTCTCCAGCCTTTCCTCCTTCCTCTCTTTGAATTAGCCAAGGAAAACTATGGTATTTTTGTCATATAAAGGGATAAAGATCCTCAACCCCGCAGGCAGAATGGCAATGCCGTGATCTACCTCAGAATGTGATCAATGTCTTTTCTTACAAGGCATCTGTATTAAAAAATCAATTTTTAAAGGAGTATTGTGCTGTTGACAATTTACAAGCACAGACCCTAGTATTTCTTACAATAGGAGTAAGGAAATGATGTGTTGTTTCCAATTACCCATGACGGAGATGATATTATCAAAGCCTGTGTTTGCTGGAATCTATACTGTCCAGTTTCCCGTTTCACAAAGTGATCCCTGGCTCCTAAATCAAAGCCTTGCTTTCAGGAGAGCAGAGGTTGATGGGAACTGCAAAGCAGCCTAGGAACCACAAGTCCACCGGGGAGATGATCCTGACCTCTAAGGTGTTGGAAGGAGAAAAGGGGGCAGAAGAGTCTTCTCTAACACAGTTTGGGGTTCCTTTGGCAGCAGCGTCTTCCTGATCAGGAAGCACATGGAAATCTGCTCAAGAAGTCAGGAGCTTTTGGAGACATGATTGCAAAGAGAGCTACGGACAAGGAAGGTGTTCAAACCGGTTCTATCTCGCCTTGCATTGCCAGCGTGTGTCTCGGCATCACCCCCTCAGTGATAAGGCTGACAACAAACGACAAGCCTTTCCCAGACGTTTTTGGTGAATTTTCTGCCCGATCACCAATAGATAATAGCAACTAGCTTTCAGTGAAGACTTTTCTATTTTAAAACAATGTAGCATTTAATTTCCATGGTTCTGTAAAGTAGCCCTTATTGCTGCTCATTTGTACAGATAATGAAACTGAAACTGAGTTCTTCTTCATCATCAGAGACATAAGCAGCAGACCAGGAATTTTAAAACATAAACCACCAAACTCCAAATTCTTTGCTCTTCTCTTCTGCATTTGGATGACAATGGGTTAGAATAAGACACACATTTAGCCCACGGGGTTTGCCTTTCGAAACAGGAGGTTAGAGAAATGTAATGTGCTTTTCTGTTGTCTCAAAATGAATCTTGGAAGAATCCAAAGCGCTTTTATGTTTATGGACTTATACATTATTTGCACTGTTTTGAAATATTCAGGGAAAGAGGAAATATAATTCTTTGCCATGGAATAAACTAACAGCAGCAGGCAAGGAGCTGGTGCCAGCCAGAGCATCTTGATTGCTCCACACACTGGTGCTGGCATTAGGAAAGCCAGCTAGTGGGAAAGGGCTCAGCATCATGTACATTGTACCTGAAATCTCTACTAGCCCCCAGGGGCCCTAAGAGGTACCTCCTGCCTCACTTCATCCCATTCCCACTGGGGTACTGTGGCAAGAATTTAGCCGGGACGGCCTACTCTGCTTCTAACTTAACTACTGACTACTTCTGTTTTACAAATGAGAAAAGTGAAGCAAAGAAAGATTGTCCGACATCTAAAAGAAAAACAAATAAAAGGAAGACGTCAGGATCTTCCTATGATGCTGTGTGACTTTTTTTTTTTTTTTTTTTAAAGGAATAGCCTTTTAGGTGAACTCAAAGGGGAAAACACACACACACACACACCAACAACAAAATGAAACAAAAAAAAGAGAAATGAATTTTTGCAGCTTTCTTTTTCTTGAATACCAGGTTGCCTGTCAAACAGAGAATTGATTCCCACTGATACGGGATTTTTCTCTCAATAACAGATTTGTATAGAAAGGTACCTTACTGTTTGTCCAGTGTCTTCAAAGACCTGTGCTTCTGATTGTCAGGGAGGGACCACAAAACATCAGTGCAGTTTCCACTTAACCGCCCCCCTCCATCAGCCCGATGTTCAGGCATCCACACTTCAGTTGTGGACCTCCAGCACGGCCAGCATGAGTGCCGTGGCACTTTCTGGAGATTCATCAAAGTAACAGGCCAGCATTTGTGAGAAGGTAGTGATTATGCGATTGCAATTTCGTACCATCTGTCCCCAGATTTAATTCAACTACCAGGCTGCTCACTGGCTTTGGAGGACAGGCAGAATACTAGTGCTCTGGAATGCTCTGCGTGGAGTTCAAAGGAACAGACATGCCCATGGACTCTACAGCTGCTTCTTACCACATGCGGTGGACAGAGACTGCTGGCTACCCGCAAGTGATGTACTTGACCATCACAATGAAAGCGTATTGGGCCCTCAAGAGCTGGCCGTGCGTCTGTGAGCTGGAAGGGAGCTGCCACATGGCTCCACGGGACGGAGAGGACACAGGCAGCAGAGCAGGAGGGGGAAGGAGAGCTTCGTTCTTCTCACTGAGAGCATTCTTTATTCTTGGGAGGTCACGAGCCTCATCGTTATCACACGATGATAACGTTGTCCCACGATGACTGTGCACCTTCTTCTTTCTCCAGTGTGCTCTCGTAACCCTAGTAAGAGCCTAAGCCAGAAGGCAAAACCAGCAAGAAACAAGACTTTGTATTTGCCTCATGAGTCAGACTGTGTAGTGCCTGAGTCACACCACTCTGGAATGATTATTTTCTCTGTTCTCAGGCAATTTGGATTAATTGATACAATAAAGATCTGAAAGCCCTAAAATGTGGGTCCAATTCCCAACTCTGACACTTCAGAGCTAAACAACCTGTGAGAGAATATGGAGAAAAATCAACCATAATTTCTCATCTGCAAAATAGTTGCCGCCGCTGCTGGGACACGGGGTGGCATTAAAAAAAAAACTGTGTTCCAAGTGCTAATTATTCACCAGTTGCTGTTCCAGACTGTGTCCCCTGGTGTCAGTGAGCTGATTGCTCACAGTACGATGATGCCGGTTGAAAATCTAAATGTGTATTCCAGAAGAGTAGAGCTTTCAAATTCATTGGAGATGCAGAGCAGTGGATATGGAAAAAAGCTCAAAGAATCGTGACGTCCACTCCTTTACGTTTCAAGAAGGACATCAAGGCCCAGAGAGGTTAGTGACCCAGCCAAGGTCACAGTCAGGGTCACAGCAGAGTGAACCAGGCACTGGGCTTCAGTGTAGATCCATATCACATGTCTCTCCATGTGCCCGCTTCCCTCTGTGGTCCCCACAGAGGGGTCTCTCATGACGTGAGATCCCCCAGGCCCTACGTGGATGACTGAGACAGTGTGTAAGGGCTTTTTGTGATCTAGCTGCATCCCAACAGGTAGAAAGCTCATTTCTTGATGACAGGGGCTGCCAAGTCGCCTATCAGCCGCCAAAGCTGCAGAAAATGGAAATAAACAAAGCCTGACAACCCTGTTCCCGTGTTGTGACCTGTTCACCTCTCCTGCCACTTCCAACTTGACTTCTTCCTGAGCAGCCTCCCTTATTCAAGTCAGCAGGGACTTCCAGGCATCAGGCAGCCCGTGCCCAGGCTGCCAGAAGGAATATTTGCGCAGTGGGGTGCAGGTGAGTTTAAGTGCTCAAAAGTCCCAGCTGTGATGGGCGCAGAAGGGACTCTGAGGCTCTGCAAGTTCTCCTGATTTCAAAACTTCCTCCCGAAGATCCCCTTTCTTACTTTTAACCACTTCTTGCCCTGGAATCACTAAGGTCGTTTCTTGAAGTCTCCACGGGCCTACTTTATTCTGGAATGTTCCAACCCAACAGGCAGCCTTAAGAAGAACGTAAGCAACAAATTTAAACAAATTAAACCCAACTTAAGGGTTACTGGGGATGGCGATAGACCTCTTACTTCATCTCTCTCTGTTTTACAGAAGTGTTCATGCAGTGTCCTTCACAGCAGCTACAAAGAGGGAGCAACACAAATGCCCATCAACTAATGCCTGGGCGAACTGAACGTCCTGCTCAGTGAACTGGTACCCAGCAACGAAGACAAACTAGTGATACATCTGAAACGTGGCCCAACCTCAGAAAGCTATGCTAAATGAAAAAGTCAGACAAAACAGACCACAGTCTGAGGGATTCCGTTTCTGTGAAATGCCCTTACAAGGCAAAACTAGAGGCAGAGAATAGATTAATGACTGTCAAGGGAATAAGAGGGGGTTGCCAATGAGTGCAAGGCTACTTTTGGGGGGTGGTTCAGACCTAAACATAGACTGCTATGGTGGTATCCCAATTCTCTAAGTTCATTACAAGTTACTGAACTAGATACGTTGAGTGAAATGTTTCTGTTGTATGCACTATGTCTCCTAATGTTACACAAATGAGCATCCGCAGGACAGATGTCCCATCTCCCAGAATGGGGGACATCTTTGGAGTTCTTGAACACACACCTGACTCAGTCTTTCAGTTTCCCTTACTGTAACTGTCCCTCACGGGAAGCAAGAGACCTTCGAGTCAAGGCAGCGGCCTTACTAATGCAACAATTCACAGAGCAGACAGGCTGCCTTTACAAGGTGAAGCCTGGCAGAGCCGTGATTCGGGAACAAACACATTCGGTGAGAAGCTGATGGTGGCAGCAGCAATTTGGATCTGCAATTAAACATTTAAAGTGTTTGGGACCAACAAGAAGTTAACACAAATGTTGATTCGGTTGTAAAGTCTTCAAAGATGTCGCCTTGCACCAGGGCCTCGCACAATGGCTACACGGTTGTATTTATTTATCCAATGTTACTGTCTGTAAAACACTCTTTTCCCCCTAGAACTTTTTCAACAAGCACCGGGACCCTTAGCAGGGGAGACTAGAATTGGGTCTGAATAATGCATTCAAGATAATTTAAAAAAAAAATCACCCTTTAACGAGGACCATATTCCTCCAATTTTCCCTTATATATGATTCACTATTTTGCAAATGCTGATGTATGAAGAATGCATTGAATGTGGCAAAAGTTGAAGATAGCCCCTGTGGATAAGACCTAATGGACACCATCCTGAAATAATACGTAGAGCTCAACCCCCAGACATGTGTCTTCAATTTAAAATAATTCAGCAATCATGTTCAACCAGAACCTGATTACACAAAATGGGACTTTTAAACTCCCAGACTTGGATTGAATTTTGAGGCCCCAAATGTGGGAGGGGGGATAATATGTGGCGTGTTTATATATCCCAGATCTTGTGATTAAGTGGTCCACACACATATTTAAGCATTGCTTTGAGCTTATCAACGCACCCCGTACCGTTTCCCACCTATAAATATGAGCTTGCTTTATGAGAAACTAGGTGAAAGTTCTGGCTGGGGTACAAAGGGAAGAAAATGGAAAATAAGTTGGGCCTCTGGCACGATACTATGTTTCCAAAATGCCAAACTAAGGTCTCAGTCCCCACTTTCTCAGAGGCTGGGGAAGAAAAATGCTGACCAGTGTTTCCCAAGGTTGGTACAGGATGATCTGGTACAGAGAGGCACAGCACACCATGTCCCTGGGGTCTTGAAGATGGGTCGTTCTTTGGTGATTTCCAGTTTGCTGCTGGCAGCCTCCAGTCCTGATGACCTCGAAGACCTCTTTCCACAGAGACGTGTAGGGCCTCTGTCTGTACTATGACTTCTGAGATGCCGGGAGGTCCTCTAATGCTTCTTTGATAGGCTGCCCGATCCTGGAGCTGCTATCATTACTAGGTAGTTATTTCTTGAAATCCCTTTGATCAGAAGAAGTCATAGCCATAAAAAGTTCGGTGAATCACCAGCAATGGTAGTTAGGGATAAGACTGCCAGATATAATACAGACACCCAGGGCAGTTGGAGTTTCAGATCTGCCACACGCGTGTTCGCGTCCCTGGCAGAAAGCTGTGTGTCGGTTTGTAAGCTAAGACATTAAAGCTTTAAGATATGATGGTCTAAGAACTGGGCAGAGAAAATATGCTTGACAAGCTATCTAGGCTTTGGGGTGTGTGTGTGTGTGTGTGTGTGTGTGTGTGTGTGTGTGTGTGTGTGTGTTAAATAAATAGGCATGTTGATAATGAGTAAATGTTCTTTTTATGTTGTCGATGGTTCTTTGTTCGCTTTTGTTTCCAGGTATTTCCAGGATTGAGAGATGAAAACAGGACTATTTCCAGGTACTGGCTGGAGGAAGTATTCATTCCTGCCACCTTTTACTCTGACCTCTGGCTGTGGTAGGGATAGCCCACCAGCTCTCCTGGAAGGTGCACCAGGGCAGGGGGCTGAAGGTGATGCTGAGTTGTCAACAAACTGATTGCCCCCACCCCCAAGAATCTGTTACTAAAAATTGAATAGCCACCCATAAGCCGGAGGGGACTCAAGGTTCTTCCTGATGAATTTCTGCCGTGCGGGAGGAAGTGGATGACAGACAATCTTCTGGGAATTCCAGGTGAACGGAGCCTAAGTCCTGCCCTTCCTGTCACTACCATGTGTCACCCGTGCTGAAGCAAAATGCTAGCCTGAGACTCAGTGTCAGACCCTTGCCGGAAGGAGTGGGGAGGCTGGACCTCCTCTGTGCTCCATGGTGGAGTTTCCTGCTTTGCAGTGGACCTCAAGCTGCCTTTAGTGCCCCAAAAAAGATCGGCCCAAGAGCTTCGTCTACCACAGACGGCCCATAAATACCTGTTGAATGGGTGAAATACCGGTGACGACAGGCAGCAATCTGCAGGGTGTTTTTCAAACCCCTAAGTAAGTCTATAAGAACAGCCTCCCGGGGTCTTTGTCTGAGACTGGGGGCTGGCCTTGAACTTATCATCTTCCTGCCTCAGCTTCTCAAGGGCTGGGGTTCATTCCGATGATTATTTATTTATTTACTTGCTTATTTATGTGTGAGAGAGTCAATGGAGTTCAGGTGTGTGTGTCTCTCAGTGCATGTGTGGATGTCAGAGGACAACTTGGTGGCGCTGATTCTCTTCCCCACACTGTGTGGCTTCTGTAGATTAAATGCAGGTCTTCAGGCTTGCCCTGTAAGCACCCTCACCCTCTGAGCCAGCTTGCTGCTCCTCCAGGTCTCGCTTTGATGTCGTAGGTAATCAGTGAGTGAAAGGTCAGGGCTACTCTGATTGCTAAAAAGCAAAGTACAAACAGAAAAGCTGTCTTGCCGAGCTGTCTCCTGCCAGGGTCGCCCCCACACCCCCAGGAGCCAGGCCCAGCATAACATTTGGGAAAGGGAAGGAAGAGTTTCACACTCCAACTTCTAGTTAAGTCCAACTAGGACTTATCTCTCAATAACCAAAGAAGACATTTTGTGCAAGAATCCAACTAAAGTGAGTAAGAATGCGTGGATGATATTGTCAGTTGAAAATGGCAAGTGGGTAGAAATATATGACACAGAGTAAAGTGTGCCCTTAACAAGCTGCCTGGACTTGTCACCTACGTACCCTTGACACAGCAGAGAACATCACACATAGGGACTTCATACCCACAGAGCTCAGAAGGGCAGGTTGTAACTTTGTATTTCCTCCAAGTGATCGATATGGGCATTGTTAATGCCATCTTCTAAGCCCCTCCACCCCCCACAGAGCTGACTCTGCCTGGCAGACCCGGTCACATTGCCGCTGGTAAATTACCCTCAGCTGAAGTTTGAATACAGAAGCTACAAAACATTTGAAAAATCGAGGGGGCCCAGAGTGACAGACCTGGGTAGTGATATCCCTTCCTAGACTGCCCTTGGGTTTGTCAGGACGAATTCACTGACCTCCATCTTTTCATGTGGCTACTGAAAACTGAGCTGCCGTTTTAAGAGCAGAATGAGGGTTTTATAACAGGGATGCACCCTTGACATTTAAGCCTCGTGTAGATCCTCCCTAGAGTGTTTCTGTTCCCGCAAGAACAGTGCAAGGATTGCATTTGCTGTTCTCATCCATGTCGGCTGAAGGCAGCTTAAGAATCTGAGCACTATGAAGTTTGTAACCAGAGGTGTGTAGAACTCCAGGACTGCTTCCCTAGGTTTTCACAAGGAGCTTTGAACCTAGCACCTACTCAGCAAATTCAGCAGATGAATGTCGAACATGGGTGATGCTGAGAAGCCCACACCCCGGTACAAGAGTGCGACCATCAGAAGCTTTGGAGTTGTCTAAATTTTGTTCCATGCAATGAGTTTTGAAGGATGTGGATAAGAAGAGCTGTCTCTCCTATTCAGAGAGGACATCTTCAAAGATCCCCTGTGGAAGCCCGAAGCCAGGACAGTACCAAGTCCTCTCCATTATGTTTTTCCTATATGCCCCGCAGCACTGGCACATAGTAGCAGACATTTATCTCTCCTTCTTTGTCTGATGTTCTGGGACCTTCTCTGCATCATCACTCTTGAACTTTGAGGTTGGTGCTAAGTAAAGCAGGAGTTCCTTGAATACAACACCACTGTCCTCATACAGGCAATCTGATAATCAAGACTACTGTGTGACTAACAGAAGAGGGTAGCATACACAGAGTGGATACACCGGATAAAGAGACAATTTCCATCCCAGGCGGTAGTGGAGTGCTGTGGGATTTCACCAGGCTACTTAGAAGGGTGTACAATGCAAAACTTGTAAATTGCTTGGAGACTTTTCCATTGATGTTTTCAGACTGTGGTTGAATCACAAATGACCAAAACCATAGATGGTGGTAATTGTGGGGGTAAGAAAGGCATTTAAAGTAAAATTTACTGAGCAGAGGGAAAGTCAGCAGGTATTTTCAAACTCTTTTGCTTGTGTACCCCTGGGAAGATTTGAAACCACACACCCTGACCCACTTTTAGGTTAGAATCTACATTTTTCATCATGAGTTATAACAGCTATTCTGGACATAATTTTTTTAACCATGTTTTAGATACTGACATTAAAACATTATATGGCTGTTTCTAATGTAGTCACAGAATCTACCCAATTTGATGTTTTCTGCTTTTTAATGTGTTTGCATGTGTGTGTAGTGTACATATGTTTGAGGGTGCACATGTATATGCTAGGGTGCATGCATGTGATTGTGTGTGTGGGGGCCTGAGGGCAACAATGGGAGTCTTTCTTGATCTTCTCCACCTTATCCTTGAAGGCAGAGCCTCTCAGCTGAGCCTGAACCTTGCCATTTCAGCTCTTCTACTCAGACAGTTTGCTCTAGAAACTTGCTTCTCAGAATTACAGGTGAGCTACTCTGTCCCCCTGGCATCTGCATGGATGCTGGGACCCAAACTCTGACCCTTAACACTTTGCCCACCAAGGTGTCCTCCCATTCCCAATACTTGCTGTTTCTTTTTCAAAGACTCTTGAAATTTTATAGTGTTTCCTTATTTCCATAAATGAATTATTTATATTCTACTTTTCTCATATTATTTCAGTCCTCTGGAATGTATTTTTATGCCTAAAATCTTTTATTGAGCACTTCGTTTTACTTGCCTGCTACAAAAATATGTATCTAACCTGACATTAATATTTTTATTCATTAAGCCTAAATGATCAGTATTAAAAATTCTACCACTAATGTTTAATAGCAATCCATTCTGAACCATAATGATAATATCAAGTGAGACGTAGAAATTACTGGATATTTGCTTCCTAATGGGATGAAAGAAGGTTCTTGTTCTAATCAGTCAGAATTCAAATGAGGTCCATATGAGAGGAATGACTGACTCATAAATCCTCTGGTCTCCTTTTAGTCTTTGTTTGCTTGTTTGTTTATCATTGTATGTCACTATGTAGCCCAGGCTGACCTGGAACTCGCTATTCACCGCAGGCTGGCCTTGAACTGGTGTCCTTTCTGCCTTTGTCCTTCGATCTTTACATTTCA